>NC_137833.1:1102149-1314649 GCF_963921795.1 Nannobrachium achirus | reverse complement strand
ACAGTAAAGTACAGTAAGTTACAGTAGAATACAGTACAGTACAGTAGAGTACAGTAAAGTACAGTAAGTTACAGTACAGTACAGTACAGTACAGTACAGTAAGGTGCAGTACAGTATAGTAAGGTACAGTACAATACTGTAAGGTACTGTACCTTACAGTACCTTAAAGTATCCTATTTGTTGGGTTGGAACCGAGCCCACACTGTTTCGAAGGAACAGTATTTCTAGTGACAATATCTAACCGTCATATCAAGTTCTCCTCAAAACTTCGGTTCCTTTTTACTCCTACATACTTAGACAGAAAATGAAAATAAAAACATCAATGTGTTCAGCTTACAGTGGCGAAGTGTGCTATTATTTTTTACAGCAATCGGCCAAATGGTGGCGCTGTAGGAAGCCTTCGAAAGTGCGAACTTTGAACAGATAGAGCTCATGCTCTGTTATACGTACAGTCATGAAACCTGTATACACATATGCGTCTCCTCATGCCGAACAACTTTTACCCTCTAACTTTTGACCTCTGACCTTTAGATCCCCCAGAATTTTGAATTATATAAAAAACAGTAAAAATCTATCTCCTCCTGGGATTTTTGCGTTACGCGCACAAAACTTTTTTCACATGAACTTTGGACCAATACGGTCAAACTAGTCTGTTCGGATTTCTTTTAAAGTGAAATATAATTTTTTAATAATTCAATAAATATTGCGGTTTTATGCAAATTATTCTTCGGCCTCTAAATCATACATGCAAAGTTACACGTTCATGGCATTTGGCAAAGATGTGGAGGGTTAGTCAAAGTATCACTGAAACCAATTTTATTCCAATCGGCCAAAGGGGGGCGCTATACGAAGCGTCTGAAAATTCAAACTTCAAACGGGCATAAGTCATGACTCGTTTTGTTTGAAGACATGCAACTTGTTACACGCGTGCTTTGACTCAAGCGGAAGACATCTGTGTCGTTGTTAAGTAAGCTCCGCCCTTCAATTTTCCGCCATTTTGAGCAGTTTGTAAAACGCGTAAACCCGCTTTTATTCTGGAATTTTCGCGTCACGTGCACAAAACTTTTTTTACGTGAACTTTGGACCGATATCTAAAGATCTGTCAGATCGGATTTCTTTAACATTGAAACATGCTTTTTTTAAATAATTCAAACAATATTGCATTTTTATGCAAATTATTCTTCTGCCTCTAAAACAGTATGCAAAGTCACATTTTCATGACAAAATAGTGTAGAGGGTTAGTTCAAATATCACTGAAACCAATCTTACCCCAAATGGCCAAAGGGGGGCGCTATATCATTTTGAGCAGTTTGTAAAACGCTTAAACCCGTTTTTATTCTAGGATTTTTTTTGCAATTTGCATGAAACATTCTACACGCAATCTAACCACCTTTATCTAACATGCCTATGAAGTGCACACAAAAAAATTATAAAATAATAATAATAAATATAGCTGCAAGCAGCGATAAAGTGGCCAAAGCCAAAAACACCTCAAATCATGAACACAGCCTGGGATGTGCGTGAAATCTTGCAAGCACATTCCCAATAGGTCAAGGAACAGATACCAACCTTCTCACATTGGCCTGTTATAGCGCCACCAGCGGGTCAACTTTTGCACAACACATTTTTGGAACAAAATGGACCAATCTTTGACGTCAGTAACGTCAAAGAGAGCACTGCCTGCGATCTTGACATTTTGTGCTTTTATAGCCATTGTTTTCTGGCTTGAAGCGAGCCCACAATTGTTTCGAAGGAACAATATTTTTCTAGTTATTACTACTATTATAAAACGATTTGTACATGGTTTGGCCAGTGGCCACCTCATATAGAGTAGTTATTACTACTATTATAAAACCATGTGTACATGGTCTGGCCAGTGGCCACCTCATATAGAGTAGTTATTACTACTATTATAAAACCATGTGTACATGGTCTGGCCAGTGACCACCTCATATAGAGTAGTTATTACTACTATTATAAAACCATGTGTACATGGTCTGGCCAGTGACCACCTCATATAGAGTAGTTATTACTACTATTATAAAACCATGTGTACATGGTCTGGCCAGTGACCACCTCATATAGAGTAGTTATTACTACTATTATAAAACCATGTGTACATGGTCTGGCCAGTGACCACCTCATATAGAGTAGTTATTACTACTATTATAAAACCATGTGTACATGGTCTGGCCAGTGGCCACCTCATATAGAGTAGTTATTACTACTATTATAAAACCATGTGTACATGGTCTGGCCAGTGGCCACCTCATATAGAGTAGTTATTACTACTATTATAAAACCATGTGTACATGGTCTGGCCAGTGGCCACCTTATCTATCTATCTATCTCTATCTAGGTCGTCCTCAGACGAGCCCTCCATCGTTGTTTCCAGTCATCTCGGTTCTCCATACATCTGGCCAGCTCATTGGTGTTCTGTGTCCCTACGTCTTCCTTGAGTACGTCCACGTATGTTTTTGTGGGACGTCCTCGCGACCGGTGCCCATGTGTTGGCTCCCACAGTACCAATTTGCTGGCTGGAAGCTCCTGGTGTCTTTGGCAGTGTCCTGCTAGTCTCATTCTTCTGGTGGCAATTTTCTCGCTTACCTTTGGTATTCCCTCATACAGGCTCCTGTTTGTAACATGTGCACTCCTGTTGATGTTGAGTACTGCACGCAACATTCTAGTGTAGCACCCGTCTAGAGACTTCTGCAGGGTTGGCTTCAGGGTCCAGCATTCACTGCCATAGAGGAGAACAGACTCCACCGTTGCAAAGAAGAAGCTAAGTTTGATTTGGCGGGGAGGTTAGAGTTCCATACACTGTTCATGCCGTTCAGGGCCCTCCAAGCGAGTGCCTTCCTTACTTTAAGGTCTTTCTCGGTTGAGTCGACCCATGCGCCCAGGTACTTGAAGTCCTTGACTTCCTTCAACACAGCTCCTTCTGTTGTTGTCAGAGGTGAGTGATCAGGTAGGTTATAGGTGATAACCTCAGTTTTCTTAGCATTTAGCCTGAGACCAACTTTGGCACACTCTATCTCCACCCTGTTCAGGAGTTCTTGTGCTTGTTCCATGCTGTCGGAGAGCAGGCTGATGTCGTCCGCATAGTCCAGGTCTGTCAGAACTACTGCGGGATGCCGCCTTGACCTCCTTGGTGTTAGCGTGAAGCCAAGCTCTTGTTCTCGTCCCCCTATGGCTTTCCTGAGCGCATAATCTAGAACTATGATGAAGAGGTAGGGGGCTAGGGTGTCTCCTTGCATTACACCCGCTCGGATGTCAAACACCTCACTGCTGCCATCTGGGGTCACCACTTTGGCCCTTGTTTTTGCGTACATGGTCTCGATAGCCCGGAGAATGTTGGGAGGGACATTGTAGGCCTCAAGGATCTTCACCATCTTGCTTCTGTGGATAGAATCAAAAGCCTTTTTGAAGTCAATGAAGCACAGTACAGCTGCTAGGTTGTCCTTTTTCACCTCCTCTATTAATCTCCTTAATGCCAGGATCTGTGCTACGGTTGTTCTCTCCTCTCGAAAACCATTTTGGTTTTCTCTCAGGTGAGGGTCGATGGCATGCCGTATCCTGTTCAGTATCATTCGGTTGAAGACCTTAGCTGTAATACATGTCAGGCTGATGCCTCTGTAGTTGTCTGGCTTTGAGAGGTCTCCAGCTTTAGGCACCGAGATGATGTTAGACAGAGACCATATTTCAGGTTGCTTGTTGTGCTGTAGAGCATTGTTGCAAAAGTCTAGGATGAGGTTGTCTAGGTCGCAGTTCTTCAAGACCTCTGGGGGTATGCCATCCGGCCCAGCACTCTTTCCCTCTCTCAGGGTGGATTTTGCCCTGGCGAGCTCGCTGGTTGTGAAGGGTCCATCGTCGATGTTCAGGCCCTGGAGGACTGTCGGTATATTTTCCTCCTCTCCCTCTTCCACTGATGTTCCCAGGAGCCTCTGGAAGTGGTCGAACCATGTTGCCACCCTCTCCTCTGGGCTGTGTCCTTCCACCTGGCCCTCCTTGGCCCTTTTCCGCCCTGTCATCTCATTTATTACCTTCCAGGCCTCCCCGTATTGCCTTTCACCTTGCGCCGCCTGCACTCTTCGCACACTTTCCATCACTTCTTCCCCTTTGATGGTGTCGTAGGTGCTGAAGAGAGACTGTTTGGCTTCGTTCAGTGTCTCGCGACTCTCCTCTGTTGGCTCACGCTCAAAGTTGAGTCGTGCTTCCTCCAACCTGCCTCGTGCTGCTACAACCTTCGGGTGTCTGGACCGTGGTGGTGCTCTTACTCTGTTCAGCACTGGCACGCACAGTCTGGTCGCCTCCTCGTTCGCTGTGATGAATCTCCCATATTCACGGCTGGGCTCCTCTCCCCTATCCAGCTGCCGAAAGCGCTTCCTGACTTCCTCCGTGTACCTGGTTTGGAGGCCCGGATTGGTCGTGAATGCCTTCCAGTCATGCCGAATCTTGGGGCTTGGCTTTGGGACCCTGAGGCTCAGTCGCACCCTCATGGAGACCACACGGTGATCAGAGCCTACAGAGCTGAACGTGCTGTATGGCTCAGCGTTCAGGATGGAATTCCTCCACTTTAGCCTCACTAGGATATAGTCCAACTGATATAGCCTAGGTAGCTCTCCAGGCCTCGAGGCTCGGTCTCGGAAGGTCCATCTCTTCCCTGTTTTCTTCCTGAACATGGTGTTTGCTGCCAGGAGCTGGTGTTCCATGAGAAGGGCTGTGAGGTATGCGCCGTTGCGGTTGGTAGACTCATGGTATGGGAATGGTGCATCCTCCTGTCCGATCCTGGCGTTGAAGTCGCCAAGGATTGCCAGGAAGTTGTGCGCTGGGACACCTCGGACTGCTGTTGTGAGGTCCTCATAGAACTTCTCAACATCCTCAGGTGATGCCGTGTTAGTGGGCGAGTACACCACTATGACTGTTGTTACTGGGTTACCTGCGAATTCAGCCATGAGGATCCTTTCGGTGTGCTTGTGGACCCGTCGGAGGGCCCTGCGCGCCAGAGAACCTAGCATTAGCCCTACACCCCCTGTTGCAGCCTGGGCCCCGTTTCGCCCCGCAGATGCAGTGATGAACGTGCGTTTCTCCACTGTGTGGTAAACTATCTGGTCTATCTGGTCGTCAGTGTGGACTCTTCTGTGTTCCTGGACTCCCAGGATCTCTACCTCCTGTTCTTCAGCACAATGTGCCAATTCCACCAGTCTAGCTTCTTCTCTCACTGTGCATGCACCTTATATAGAGTAGTTATTACTACTATTATAAAACGATTTGTACATGGTCTGGCCAGTGGCCACCTCATATAGAGTAGTTATTACTACTATTATAAAACCATGTGTACATGGTCTGGCCAGTGGCCACCTCATATAGAGTAGTTATTACAACTATTATAAAACGATTTGTACATGGTCTGGCCAGTGGCCACCTCATATAGAGTAGTTATTACTACTATTATAAAACGATTTTTACATGGTCTGGCCAGTGGCCACCTCATATAGAGTAGTTATTACTACTATTATAAAACGATTTGTACATGGTCTGGCCAGTGGCCACCTCATATAGAGTAGTTATTACTACTATTATAAAACCATGTGTACATGGTCTGGCCAGTGGCCACCTCATATAGAGTAGTTATTACTACTATTATAAAACGATTTGTACATGGTCTGGCCAGTGGCCACCTCATATAGAGTAGTTATTACTACTATTATAAAACCATGTGTACATGGTCTGGTCAGTGGCCACCTCATACAGAGTAGTTATTACTACTATTATAAAACGATTTCTACATGGTCTGGTCAGTGGGCAAGGTTATGGTCATAAAAGCTTTCATCTCCAGTGTGTCATAAGGTTATGGTCATAAAAGCTTTCATCTCCAGGCAGTGTGTCATAAGGTTATGGTCATAAGAGCTTTCATCTCCAGCGTGTCATAAGGTTATGGTCATAAGAGCTTCCTTTCATCTCCAGTGTGTCATAAGGTTATGGTCATAAGAGCTTTCTTGCATGTTTGACGCCCATACCAACCCCATCTTTCAAACATGTTTGTTTACATTTGAAGAAAACATAATGGCTGCGATCTCATGAATGCCTGAATGGATTTTCAAGGGTATTTCTTTTTTAGTTTGAAAGCTGTGAACGGTGTGCACACACGTGGTGCATGGGCGTGCATTACTATTGTTACATACTACCAAGCTGACAATTGGACTCAAGTCATAGAGACTCGACTCGAGTCGCAAATTTGACGACTTGCAACTCGACTTGGACTTAAGGGCAAAAACTTGAGACTCGACTTGACTTGGAATACAATGACTCCAGACTGGACTCGACTTGAGACACGCTGACTCGGATGACTTGTAGCATGTTG
This sequence comes from Nannobrachium achirus, assembly GCF_963921795.1. Lineage (NCBI taxonomy): Eukaryota > Metazoa > Chordata > Actinopteri > Myctophiformes > Myctophidae > Nannobrachium > Nannobrachium achirus. The sequence goes on along the minus strand of NC_137833.1, from coordinate 1,308,285 downwards.
TTGTTTTTTCATTGTAGGCTGTTTTTTTTCATGCAGATATCATTCTAATATGACCGGCTGGGCGGTCGTTAACATCAACCCTACGCCACTCACCAAAGCAGTCGTGAACACCACGCTATAGGTTCACACTTTTATTGATTGATTGATTTGATTGATTGATTGGTTGGAGACAGGCATGTAAGCGAGAGCACAAGCACGGAAGCAACCTTGTGACTTGACTCGACTCAACTTGACACTCGACTTGACATAACCTTGTGACTTGACTTGACATAACCTTGTGACTCGACTCGACTTGACTTGCCCACAGCAGAAAAACTTGAGACTTGCTACTCGCTTGGGACTCAGATCGGAGGTACTCGTACAATTGTCTGCTACCAAGTAAAGGACTGTTATTCAAAGGTTGGAACTTGGACCCGCCACAGTGGTGTCCGACTGGACTTAAACCGGGATATTTAACGATATGGTCAAGGTAGTCAAAGGTTTGTGCGGTACAAAGATATCTTGGTTGTAAGGCCAGATATCTTGGGAACTGAATATGAGTTGGTTGAGGTTGGAGTGTCCTTGAAGATCCATGGATGCAATACTTAGAGCACAACTAAACATGCAGCGCCAAACAAAAGTGTTCATAACAGTTGTCCTAGGTTGTCCTAGGTTGTCCTAGGTTATCCTAGGTTATCCTAATTGGCCATTGCAAGCGACCGTTGTGTGTCTCGTTGTATTGCTTGAGAGCAGCCGGCACAAAGGACTTTCCTAGTCTCTCGCACCTCCACCGTCCTGGGTAGTGGAGTCATAAGGCATTTTTCCCCTCCAGGCAGCATATCATAAGGTATTTTTTTCCATGCAAGCAGCGTGTCATAAGGTATTATTTTTCCCCTCTAGGCAGCGTGTCATAAGGTATTATTTTTTCCCCTCTAGGCAGCGTGTCATAAGGTATTATTTTTCCCCTCTAGACAGCGTGTCATAAGGTATTATTTTTCCCCTGCAGGCAGCATGTCATAAGGTATTATTTTTCCCCTGCAGGCAGCGTGTCATAAGGTATTATTTTTCCCCTCTAGGCAGCGTGTCATAAGGTATTATTTTTTCCCTTGCAGGCAGCGTGTCATAAGGTATTATTTTTTCCCTTGCAGGCAGCGTGTCATAAGGTATTATTTTTCCCCTCTAGGCAGCGTGTCATAAGGTATTATTTTTTCCCTTGCAGGCAGCGTGTCATAAGGTATTATTTTTTCCCCTGCAGGCAGCGTGTCATAAGGTATTATTTTTCCCCTCTAGGCAGCGTGTCATAAGGTATTATTTTTTCCCTTGCAGGCAGCGTGTCATAAGGAGCGTCACGTGTCCCAGAAGGCCGTGTCGTTCATCCACGACGTTCTGACGGAGGTGTTAACGAGCTGGGCGGAGCCTCCTCACTTCCACTTCAACGAGGCTCTCTTCAGACCCTTGGAGCACATCATGCAGCTGGAGCTCTGCGACGATGATGTCATGGACCAGGTGACCACACGCACGCACGCGCACACGCACACGTGCACGCACACATGCACACACACACACACACACACACACACACACGCGCGCGCACGCATGCATGCACGAGGGCTTTCACGAATAGTGATTTTTAGTATTCGAATTATTCGACCTCAAAGTATTTGAATAGTCGAATATGTGACAGGACTGGCCAAACTGTCAAATAGCAGATCTACAGCAGATCTACATGCAGATCTACATGCTCACAATACCTCGCGTTGCGACTCGTTGTGAGCATGTAGATCTGCTATTTTCACAATATTTATCTGCGGAACCGAGTCACATTAAAGCTATACTGTGTAAGTTGCTCAACTAGTGGTCAGTAGCGTCCGCGTCTTTCGGCCGTTTTTCGCCGCGGACCGGGCCTCACACCCCCGCGTCACCCCCGCGTCTGCCTCCACCTCGCCGAGATCTATCTTTGGAGGGGTCCCTGGTTCCTGTGCGTTCAGGCATTCCGGAGAAACGGAGTGTTTCACCCGAGTATAGATAGAGACACACGGGCGCCTACAAATATGGCCGCCCTATTGTGATAGCTAGCGACCCCACTTCAAGATGCGCTGTGATTGGCCGGCAGTTTATAACCCTCGCTGTGATTGGCCGGTAGTGTATGATGACGTCATTTTGCCGGGAAACCCCGCCCCTGTCACTGCTAGAAGAAAATATATAAAGAGAAGGCTTCAGAAGCTGAAAATAACGGAGTGGGTGTTCTACAACTTTAGCGATTTAAGAGTTAGGAAAATTTTAAGATTTGTTTTATAAAAAAAGTTACATGGTATAACTTTAAATGTAATACCTACAATTCCAAGTGCTTGTCAGGGTGGGGGTCCCCAGTTCAAATATGTTTATTTTCGGGGTCACAGCCTAAAAAGGTTTGAGAACCCCTGGTATAGAGCATTAACAAATTCATCCACCAGGGGCATTGACAACTCATTCTTATGACTTCCTATCTAGCCAAGCTTTATAAACTATGTATTTTTCAAAGAGAAAAAAAAAGGAAACTTTTCCTCAGCGTTTTGCCATAGCAATATATGTGTGTGCGTAGCCATATTACATCACATTACATCACCAATTATCTGTAGCCACTATCTGTAAACACTTTTCCTCAGCGTTTTGCCATAGCAATGTGTTTTCCTCAGCGTTTTGCCATAGCAATGTGTGTGTGTAGCCTGTATTACATCACCAATTACCAATTGATGAAGACTTTATGCAAGCACGACCACCGCTCACTTCACATTGGGTGTGATTTTTTCAATGTTTTTTTTCAAGATTTTGTAATCCATTTTTCACCCGTTATCAATTATCTAATGTAATCCTGGGCTCTGCTCTCCCTCTGCCAACCTGGGGAGAGCAACGGACTGACCTCATGCTTCCTTCTATGCATGAGGAGTCCAAGTTGCTTCTTATCACCTGATGGGGGGGAGTTTACCCGGGTGGAAGGAACCTGTTATTCCAACCAGTTCCTTTCCCCTCCATCAGGCGCCCCGGCTGGCCAGGGGGCGGCAGTATAGAGACCAGGATTACTGCACGTTTTTTTGTGAGGATACGTACCTACCCTAGGAGACACGGGGAGAACATGCAAACTCCACACAAAAAGGCCCTTTCACCAACCCCACCTAGGGGGCGCTGATGACGCGGAGGGATACATGACATTATAGCCAAAGTCAAACCATACCTCCCACCAAAACAGCTGGAGATGGCAATCCATGCATTCATATCCTCTAGATCAGGGGTCTTCAACAGGGGGTCCGGGACCCCTAGGGGGTCCTCAGAGTTACTACAGGGGGTCCTCCAAATCTTTGTGTGATAGAAGCTTATTTTTTCTTCCTTTTTTATGTTAGCCACTTGAACCCTATAGCGTCCATATTCGGAGAACTTTAGCCAAAAATAGCAGATCTACAAGCTCACAACGCCTCGCGCTGCGAGGCGTTGTGAGTGAGCTTGTAGATCGGCTATTTTCTGCAGAGAGGTTTGGTGTAGAGGAGAAAAAGAGCAGACTAAGTACGGTTGAAAGGTCAAGTTTATGAATCCAAAATACTCTGATGATTGTGCTGTCAAACAATGAAACTCAAGGTTCAAGGTTCAACTTTATTGTCAACAATACCAATTTACAAGTAAAAGGGCAAGTGAAATTCATTGTGCGCAAGCAAAGCAGCAGCTACAGTCTTAAGAATACCACATTAAAATCAGTGTTAAGTTGCTAAAAGAACTAAGCTACTTAATTATACTATATTATTAACTATATGGAATCTATTAGTCCGGGAGGCAGGCCCAGCCCTCATAATGTCCTCTGGTTACTTTTTTTCACTATTATTTCCTGTTAGCATATACCTTGGGCCATCACAAGTTCATACTGAACACCCCCAACCATTTGGGGGTGTTTGGTCGCAGGGCCCAAAAAACAATTTTTTGGTACCCGTCTCTGGCGAAATTATGTAAATATATAAAATAATTCACTAAAATTACATACATTGTTACACACGTATGGAATTTGGTATGGAGTATCCTGACACATAGGGGTAAGTGGCAGAATAGGATTATAGTGCTTACTAGCAATGTATTTTAAGATATTACCCTCAACATCCCCAGAAACACAATAAAATTGCTGTCCGCTTGACAAATTATCATCAAATATGATCATTTTCAAGCAGGTTATGGTGAATATAATGACCTCTCCTGTATATAGAAAACTTCCCACATTCATAAGCTTCAATTTGAGCCCAAGATGATCTTCTCATCTTGAGAATTACTGTTTCTGTAGCCAAAATACTGCACTATACCTCAAATCGGAGAAAATATAATATTCAGTCAGTAGCTTTACAGAAGCCTAGAATCCAACAATAGGTTCACAAGTACTGCTGTTTGAAGTTATAAACATGAAAAATGAATACTAGCAGGGAAGCAAATGTTTTAAAAAAATATGTCCTATGTCCGATTAGGGAGTCTTACTGGTATCAAAACCTCCACCGGCCGTCCGTCCGTCCGTCCGTCCGTCGGTCGGTCACACGTCACACCTTTGTTTGTGTACGGTGTGATGTCATACTGATGTCAGCAGTGTGATGTCATACTGATGTCAGCAGCTATGTCTCTATATATGGAGTTATATGTTGTTCGTGTCCAAATATGGGGCTTGTGAGGTCAGACTTAGTGAGATTCGTCGGTTATCTCCATATATGGAGGGAGAACCAGCTTATGAGCCGATGAGTTGTGTCAGAGTCGAGATCCTGCTTGCATCTAATATGTCGGTAGATAATGCCGGTCTTATATAAGGGTCATTTGTGTACGGTGTGATGTCATACTGATGTCAGCAGTGTGATGTCATACTGATGTCAGCAGCTATGTCTCTATATATGGAGTTATATGTTGTTCGTGTCCAAATATGGGGCTTGTGAGGTCAGTGAGATTCGTCGGTTATATTTGTGGAGATAAGCGACCAACGGTCGCTTATCTCCCGATTAGGGAGTCTTACTGGTAGTATAGGCTTATAGTGCTTATTAGGCTCCACTATGCTATGAGAGCTTAGAGTACAGTAAGGCACAGTACAGTACAGTAAGGTACAGTACAGTACAGTACAGTACAGTACAGTACAGTACAGTACAGTAAGATGAGCTCTAAAAAATCCAATGCAATCCTGGATTGCATTGGAGTGGATTTGTGCAGTTTGTTCACAGCTTTCAAACAAAAAAATCCGATTGGAAATCCGTTCAGGCATTCTTGAGATAATCGCCATTATGTTTTACATGTTATGTAAACAAACATGGCTGCCCTGTATGTTAGATGGGGTTGTATGGGGGTGGAACATGCAAAATCGCGATTGAAATCATGTTCACTAGATTTGATGGGGTCCAAAAAAAAAATTCAAATTTTTTTTTTTCAAAAACATTTTTTTTTTTTTTTTTTTTTTTTTTTATATCCCGAACTAGTTCGGGATAGGCACTCTGGGATGCGATAATATATCCCGAACTAATTCGGGATAGGCACTCAATGAGTTAAGATTATTTTATTTACTTATAAATCCCTGAACGGCCTGGCCCTCTCATACCTGTCAGAACCTGTGGAACTCTACGTCCCAAACAGAGCACTGAGATCAGCCAACCAGCTGCTCCTAGAAGCTCCAAACAGAGCACTGAGCTCAGCCAACCAGCTGCTAGAAGCTCCAAACAGAGCTCTGAGATCAGCCAACCAGCTGCTAGAAGCTCCAAACAGAGCACTGAGATCAGCCAACCAGCTGCTCTTAGAAGCTCCAAACAGAGCACTGAGATCAGCCAACCAGCTGTTAGAAGCTCCAAACAGAGCACTGAGATCAGCCAACCAGCTGTTAGAAGCTCCAAACAGAGCTCTGAGATCAGCCAACCAGCTGCTCTTAGAAGCTCCAAACAGAGCACTGAGCTCAGCCAACCAGCTGCTAGAAGCTCCAAACAGAGCACTGAGGTCAGCCAACCAGCTGCTCCTAGAAGCTCCAAACAGAGCACTGAGATCAGCCAACCAGCTGCTCTTAGAAGCTCCAAACAGAGCACTGAGATCAGCCAACCAGCTGCTCTTAGAAGCTCCAAACAGAGCACTGAGGTCAGCCAACCAGCTGCTCTTAGAAGCTCCAAACAGAGCACTGAGATCAGCCAACCAGCTGCTCTTAGAAGCTCCAAACAGAGCTCTGAGATCAGCCAACCAGCTGCTCCTAGAAGCTCCAAACAGAGCACTGAGATCAGCCAACCAGCTGCTCTTAGAAGCTCCAAACAGAGCACTGAGGTCAGCCAACCAGCTGCTCTTAGAAGCTCCAAACAGAGCACTGAGATCAGCCAACCAGCTGCTCTTAGAAGCTCCAAACAGAGCACTGAGATCAGCCAACCAGCTGCTCTTAGAAGCTCCAAACAGAGCTCTGAGATCAGCCAACCAGCTGCTCTTAGAAGCTCCAAACAGAGCACTGAGATCAGCCAACCAGCTGCTCTTAGAAGCTCCAAACAGAGCACTGAGATCAGCCAACCAGCTGCTCTTAGAAGCTCCAAACAGAGCTCTGAGATCAGCCAACCAGCTGCTCTTAGAAGCTCCAAACAGAGCACTGAGATCAGCCAACCAGCTGCTCTTAGAAGCTCCAAACAGAGCACTGAGATCAGCCAACCAGCTGCTCTTAGAAGCTCCAAACAGAGCACTGAGGTCAGCCAACCAGCTGCTCTTAGAAGCTCCAAACAGAGCTCTGAGATCAGCCAACCAGCTGCTCTTAGAAGCTCCAAACAGAGCACTGAGATCAGCCAACCAGCTGCTCTTAGAAGCTCCAAACAGAGCACTGAGATCAGCCAACCAGCTGCTCTTAGAAGCTTCAAACAGAGCACTGAGGTCAGCCAACCAGCTGCTAGAAGCTCCAAACAGAGCACTGAGATCAGCCAACCAGCTGCTCTAGAAGCTCCAAACAGGCCCAACGGGCTGAGAAGAAGGGGCGACCGTGCCTTGGCCTCAGCCGCCCCTCGGCTCTGGAACAGCCTGCCCCTCTTTATTAGAAGTGCAAACTCCATTGAGTCTTTTAAATCCCGGCTTAAAACGTACTTTTATTCTCTAGCTTTTAGTCACACTTAAACTCATGTTGGAGCTGCTTGTTGTTTCTGATGTGTACATTTTGTCTCTTTTGTTTTTAACATTGTTTTTGTTTACACTGATGTTGGTGATGGTTTTGTGTTCCGCTGTACAGCACTTTGGTCAATTTCGATTGTGTAAATGTATATATATAAATAAAGGTTGATGACATTTGAAAGTCTGTCTGTAGGGCTGTCACAATTTTATTACATAATCGTCTAATCGTGATTATTTGACCTTATCGCAATTATTTTGTCATAATCGTGAATGTTGAAAAATGACAGAAATAGTGGAAATAGCAGATCTACAAGCTCACAACGCGTTGCATGGCGACGCGTTGTGAGCTTGTAGATCGGCTATTTCCACTATCAATGTTATTTTTTAAGTAGTAAGTTGTCAAATATGTCAGTAATTTCTTTGTATATTTAGGTTATGTGTCATATCTACCATGTACAACTTCAAAGCCTAAAAGCCAAACAGAAATGTAATTATCAACGACAAAAACACAATTAAATCGTTAATCGCCAATTATTTGAGTGACAATTAATCGTCATGTAAAATGTCATATCGTGACAGCCCTATCTGTCTGTGTGTCTGTGTGTCTGTCTGTCTGTCTGTCTGTCTGTCTGTCTGTGTGTCTGTGTGTGTGTGTGTGTGTGTGTGTGTGTGTGTGTGTGTGTGTGTGTGTGTGTGCAGGTGGTCACATCAATAGGAGAGCTTGTAGAAGTTTGTTCCCCTCAGATCCTGTCCGGTTGGAGACCTCTGTTCAGCGCGCTGAGGACCGTCCACGGGAAGACCCACAGCAGGGACTTCCTGTCACAGTGTTCTATAGGTAACATAATACCTTACTACACCCTGTCACAGTGTTCTATAGGTAACACAATACCTTACTACACCCTGTCACAGTGTTCTATAGGTAACACAATACCTTACTACACCCTGTCACAGTGTTCTATAGGTAACACAATACCTTACTACACCCTGTCACAGTGTTCTATAGGTAACACAATACCTTACTACACCCTGTCACAGTGTTCTATAGGTAACACAATACCTTACTACACCCTGTCACAGTGTTCTATAGGTAACACAATACCTTACTACACCCTGTCACAGTGTTCTATAGGTAACACAATACCTTACTACCTACACAAAAAACATTCCTCACTAAACCACTACATTGCACTCTTGACCCATGCACTCTGTGATTTTCCTTCTCGTCCCCCTTTCAGAGAGTGTTTGTTTTTTATTCTAAAGCGTCTAGTTCCATTCCTTGATTCTGATTGGCTGGTTGCTGTGGTATATGAGACTATAACCTTGAATCAGTTTATATCAAAGCCAGGTGCGTTATTTCTTTCCACAGTGCTGTCAGGCTGAACTAGAGAAGCGAGCGTTTGATTTCCTCTAAGCACCGCCCGCATGCATAGGACAGTGACTGAATGGCTCCGGGCGGGGCTTGTAAAGGCAACAAGTGCCCTCTATTCTCCAGGCACTACTCGGCTGTTTAGCTTAGGTTGCTATGCTAGCGTTTTTGATGTGATGTTCACCCACATAGCAGCTAAATCTGGATGAAAATAAACATGTGTATGGATCGAATATGGTCCTTAACATGAGACTGATCTAACACATAAGTGTTGTTTCCCTATTTTTTTGGCAAAAAGAATGACGTGACTTTATAAACACACACTGACTTCCGTTCCTGGATTGTGGCTGGTAAACAAAGAAATGTCTCTTCCTGGTGGCGGAGAAGTGTACTTTTTTCTTTAAATAATGGATTGCTATGATTTTCATGTTGCAATATTGTGACCGTTTTAGAAAAGCAATAAGCCACGCGAGGCTTGTGGTTACCGGGGTAGTATACACCGTCTGAGAGGCGTTGAGAAACACGAGGCGTCAGCCGAGTGTTTCCGACCCTCTCAGCCGGTATAATACCCCGGTAACCACAAGCCTCACATGGCTTATTGCTTTACTATGTCTCTCCTCTCCTCTCCTCTCCTCTCCTCTCCTCTCCTCTCCTCTCCTCTCCTCAGGTAAATCTCAGGCTCCAGTGTTCGATGTGTTCCAAGCCTTCATCAGTACAGACAACATCCAGGTGTTCGCCAACGCAGCCACCGACTACATCATGTGTCTGATGAAGTTCATTAAAGGACTGGGTTAGTAAATATACCACTACATCACTAACTACACCACTAACTACACCACTACATCATGTGTCTGATGAAGTTCATTAAAGGACTGGGTTAGTTAAATATACCACTACATCACTAACTACATCACTAACTACACCACTAACTACACCACTACATCATGTGTCTGATGAAGTTCATTAAAGGACTGGGTTAGTTAAATATACCACTACATCACTAACTACACCACTAACTACACCACTACATCATGTGTCTGATGAAGTTCATTAAAGGACTGGGTTAGTCTGTCATGAATATACCACTACACCACTAACTACACAACTACACCCATTCATCACTACGTCATGTGTCTGATGAAGTTCATTAAAGGACTGGGTTAGTAAATATACCACTACATCACTAACTACACCACTAACTACACCACTAACTACACCACTACATCATGTGTCTGATGAAGTTCATCAAAGGACTGGGTTAGTCTCCTCCACCCACCCATCCATCCACCCATACCTTCTCCCATCCTAATTCTCCTTTTGCATAAAGCAGTGCATTGCAAGATAGAGGGCGCCAGATCCCTTTGAGTCACACCCTACCACTACTTCCTGTTCATCCACAGAGCATTGATTCTAGTTGTTTTCTCCATCAGATTAAAGTGCTTTCTTTTCACTTTTTTCAACTTTTATTACTTGTCAAAATACATTTTATTTGTCTGCCTCATCTTTTTACCATCCCAAGTGATAAAAGTTGGAAAAAGTGAAAATAAATCTAATGGAGAAAACGACTAGAATCAATGCTCTGTGGATGAACAGGAAGTAGTAGTAGGGTGTGACTCAAAGGGATCTGGCGCCCTCTATCTGGCATTGCACTACTTTGTGCAAAAGGAGCTCCTGCCTTGCACAGATGCAAAATATGTGGGGGTTAATGTGATTTTATGTGGTGAAATATGCGGGCGGAAATATGCGATTGTGCAGCCGTTTTGAAAATAATGATGTGACCACTCGTTCAGACATCCAAAACAAACCTGGATTCTTATCCTTTTTTCCATGTGTGTTTTCCAGGCGAGGTGGATGACTCTTTATTCTTTATGATCTTTATGACTACACTGACTATATGTGTTATGTTTCCACGTGTCTGTCCAGGCGAGGTGGACTACAAAGAGATAGGAGACTGTGTTCATATGTGTGGCTCCAGTTCCACTGAGCTCTGCATCCCCGCTTTGGACTTCCTCCACAAGTGTTCACAGGTAATAAACTACCTCCACAAGTGTTCACAGGTAATAAACTACCTCCAAACTACCTCCACAAGGTAATAAACGACCTCCACACTACCTCCACAAGGTAATAAACTACCTCCACAAGGTAATAAACTACCTCCACAAGGTAATAAACTACCTCCACAAGTGTTCACAGGTAATAAACTACCTCCACAAGTGTTCACAGGTAATAAACTACCTCCACAAGGTAATAAACTACCTCCACAAGTGTTCCCAGGTAATAAACTACCTCCAAACTACCTCCACAAGTAGGGCTGTCACGATATCACATTTTACATGACGATTAATTGTCACTCAAATAATTGGCGATTAACGATTTAATTGTGTTTTTGTCGTTGATAATTACATTTCTGTTTGGCTTTTAGGCTTTGAAGTTGTACATGGTAGATATGACACATAACCTAAATATACAAAGAAATTACTGACATATTTGACAACTTACTACTTAAAAAAATCACTTTGATAGTGGAAATAGCCGATCTACAAGCTCACAACGTGTCGCGATGCGACGCGTTGTGAGCTTGTAGATCTGCTATTTCCACTATTTCGGACATTTTTCAACATTCACGATTATGACGATTATGACAAAATAATTGCGATAATGTCAAATAATCACGACTAGACGATTATGTAATAATTGTGACAGCCCTATCCACACTTGCTTTTTTCATGCGGATTTCTTTGTTTGAAAGCTGTGAATGGCGTGCACATGTGTGGAGCATGATCTGTGCACCGTTGTGCTTATTAATGATCTGTGCACCGTTGTGCTTATTAATGATCTGTGCACCGTTGTGCTTATTAAAAGGTAAGTAGATGTTGGCAACTGAAGACATTGGTCGCTTCTTAATCCTGGAAAGAAGTGTGTTAAAATGTTTTAATTTCTTTGCTTTCTAATTACAATCTAAAATATAGCTGCAAGCAGCGATAAAGTGGCCAAGCAGGAAAAAGCACAAGTGGGAAAATAAATCAAAGAAAGAAAGCTTCATTCCCTTCAAAGCCACTCTGTCCAGAGTGAGAGAACCAAAACAATCATTCAGTTTGTGATAAAAGTATTTGGTACACTTCACTTTACTTCACTTTAGAAATATTCAAATATGAAGATATGGAGGCACGGTGGCGCAGTTGGTAGGGCTGTCACCTCACAGCTAGAAGGTTGTGGGTTCGATTCCCATGCGGGGACGCTGTGTGTGCTGGGGGCGTGTTGTCTGTAGCGCCCAGGATTACTTTTGATAATTGGCACTGGGTGAAAAATGGGTTGCAAAAATCGTGGGATAAAAATGTATAAAAAGTAAGCCATTTACCATGAGAGGGAGTGGGTTGTTGGCTGATTTACCACTGTTTTAGGGTTGTGACACGAGGCCTGAAACAGTGGTAAATCAGCCAACGACCCTCGAATGGTAAATTGCTTTTCTACCACTTCTACCATATACCTGTAAATCTTCTACCACTTCTACCATATACCTGTCAATCAGGGGTGCCCACACTTTTTTGACTTGAGAGCTACTTTTAAAAACGTACGTGAGGGGGCTTTGGGAAAACTGGACTGGCATTACACACACATGGAATGGGAAATATCTTAATGGAATGGAAGTGGTAGGGTTGCCAACTCCCAGAGTTTCAAATACGGAACACCTCCTAATGAAACATGCGGTGCCAAAGTGGTAGGGTTGCCAACTCCCAGAGTTTCAAATACGGAACACCTCCTAATGAAACATGCGGTGCCAAAGTGGTAGGGTTGCCAACTCCCAGAGTTTCAAATACGGAACACCTCCTAATGAAACATGCGGTGCCAAAGTGGTAGGGTTGCCAACTCCCAGAGTTTCAAATACGGAACACCTCCTAATGAAACATGCGGTGCCAAAGTGGTAGGGTTGCCAACTCCCAGAGTTTCAAATACGGAACACCTCCTAATGAAACATGCGGCGCCAAAGGCGCCGCCGAAAAATCAAGTATTTTCGATTATAAAGTTGGCTAAAACGGGTATTTTCCTATATTAAATCATATTTTTTCTTAAACAATATTAATGCAGGTGTCTTTGGGCCACCTAACCTATACCTTAAAATCATGTAGTGTAGTCCTATATTGTATTTCTCTCAATTTTCCAAAACATATATCGCCTAGGTAGACCTGGTTATCATGTGCCCACTCTCTGGTTACCCAACACTCATATTGGCATACAGTAATAACCATTAGGTTTTAAAAACAAAATGCTTATGTTATTTCACATACCAGCCTGTCTGGGGTCACTTTAGTTGGCAGACAAGACTACTGTAATGCTCCCAGGAATACCATCCCATGGCTTATTTTCTGCTTGCTTGCCTGCTTTTTCACCTTGTTGTTTAGGCTATCATCTATTATGGATTCATGTCTAATCTGTTTATACACAATCTTCTGTCACACGTTCTTTTTAAGACATTAAACAATGTTCTGAGCCGAGCACTGTCGTATGCTCGCTCGCACGCACTCCCATATCGTCTCGCGCAGGCAACTTAATGTGGACTGAACCTACAGCCCATGGGAAGGGATTGTGTAGGGGGTGGAGACTGTGTCTTAGCAACACTGTGTAAGCCAATGGGCTGCTTACAAACAGCGCAGCGCCTCACTCAGCAATGGGATGCAGCACTTGTCTCAGAGGAGAGCTGAGTGGAAGCTCACTGACAGGCAGAATCGCTGTCATTTCTCAATTAAATCATCCTGTCATTCATATTTATCCCCCAACCTTCAAATACGGGACAAAGAGCGTCCCGTTTCAGTTCAATACGGGACACGTCTTTTAGTTTCCAAAAAAGGGATGATCCCGTATTTTACGGGACGGTTGGTAACCCTAGGAAGTGGTAGGTTTTCTGGTTCTTTGTAATGCTATGAAAGCAAAGCATTGGCCCCAATTTGCCTACTTTGGAAGCCATGAAGGGAGATGTTAGGCCCTTCTTGATGTTAATCAAGTGCCCTTTATTGACAGATGTCAAAAGTGGTTTTGTGATGATATTAACACATCTGGTGCCAACCCAGAGTTTCCCGAGTTTGGGCCGTTTTTGAAGAAAAAAATATATATTTTTTTTCAATATTTTTTTTTTTCAAAAATGTTTTTTGGACCTCCAGAAATGTATTAGGCATGATCGCGATCGCGAAATTGCATGTTTAACCCCCATACCAACCCATACTTTCAAACATGGCAGCCATGTTTGTTTACATCTGAAGAAAACATAATGGCTGATAAATCATGAATGCCTGAACGGATTTCCAAGCGGATTTTTTTGTTTGAAAGCTGTGAACAGTGGGCACACACGTGGTGCATGTTCTAGGCATGGGCGTGCACGATCCGTGTACTATAAATTACATGGAAGTCTATGGAGACCATGGCATTGCGGGACATTGAAGAGAAAAAAATCACTGCAACTTAAGTGTTAATTATATATTTTTAGGGGCATGTCATGTGATCTACCTGCACAGCCTTTGAGATCTACTGGTAGATCACCATCTACCTTTTGGGCAGCCCTGATATAAATGAAAGAAAACACAGTTGTAACTTGCAAGGTTATTTAGTTACAATCAACTGCAACACAACAGTGGGCGGGGTCCATGAGCCTACTCAAGGTTGTTGACTGATTTACCACTGTTTTAAGCCAATCATAATCCAGTATCTGAACATGTGACCACAACAAGTGGTAGAAATGCAGATACTCATACAGTAGTTTACTGTTGAGTGAACAATGTTACAATGTGTTCTTTGATTGACAGCTGCTGGCCAGGATCTACAGGATGCCGTGTAAGCCCGTCTTCCTGGGGGCGCGGCTCTCCAGCCAGCCAATCAGAACGCAGGGAAGATCCGTGAGCAGCGAGGACGGGATGGACTCTGTTCTGACTGAGTTTGATGACGACACGGGTTAGAACACACACACACACACACACACACACACACACACGCACGCACGCACGCACGCGCACGCACGCACACACACACACACACGCACACGCACGCGCACGCGCACACGCACACGCACGCACACGCACGCACGCACGCACGCACGCACGCACGCACGCACGCACGCACGCACGCACGCACGCACGCACGCACGCACGCACACACACACACACACATACACACACACACACACACACACACACACACACACACACACACACACACACGCACACACACGCACACATACACACGCACACATACACACGCACACACACGCACACACGCACACACGCGCACACACGCACACACACACACACACACACACACACACATACACACACACACACGCACGCACGCACGCGCACGCACGCACGCACGCACGCACGCACGCACGCACGCACGCACGCACGCACGCACGCACGCACGCACGCACGCACACACACACACACACACACACACACACACACACACACACTAGTATAGAAACGTGCGTCACATGCTGTCACACTTTGCTCTCACATTTACTTACTTTTACATACTTTTGCCTAGCAATACTTGGGCCTTTTTCCCACCAATAGGGATGAACTGCGACTGCCACCGTCACAGAGCAATGTACTGTAGAAACCTGCAGCCGTTGTCCGTCACAAAGATGCGTCACACTCACACTGAACACTGGCATACTTTTGCCTAGCCTCGTGATTTCAACTTTTAAACGTTCGTACGACTTGACACTTTTTCCAGCCAATAGGGACGAGCTTTAATTGTTGAAGCCCCGCCCTCTCTGTCTTCCTATTGGCTGAGCTTTAAACACCCATAACTCCAGTTCGCAGCATGGTACCGCCTCGAAACTTGGTGTCTGGACTTAGACGGCCAATATGGACAAGCTGTAATTGTGTGTTGTTGTGTTCCAGGTCTCATCCAGGTGTGGATCCAGCTGTTAGAACAGCTGACAGCAGCCGTGTCCAACTGTCCTCGACAACACCAGCCTCCCACGCTGGAGTTACTGTTTACCTTACTGAGAGAGATCACTGTAGTACCAGGTACGAGGTACCTCTAACCTCTAACCCTAACACCAGCCTCCCACGTTGGAGTTACTGTTTACCTTGATGAGAGAGATCACTGTAGTACCAGGTACGAGGTACCTCTAACCTCTAACCCTAACACCAGCCTCCCACGTTGGAGCTACTGTTTACCTTGATGAGAGAGATCACTGTAGTACCAGGTACGAGGTACCTCTAACCTCTAACCCTAACACCAGCCTCCCACGCTGGAGTTACTGTTTACCTTGATGAGAGAGATCACTGTAGTACCAGGTACGAGGTACCTCTAACCTCTAACCCTAACACCAGCCTCCCACGCTGGAGTTACTGTTTACCTTGATGAGAGAGATCACTGTAGTACCAGGTACGAGGTACCTCTAACCTCTAACCCTAACACCAGCCTCCCACGTTGGAGCTACTGTTTACCTTGATGAGAGAGATCACTGTAGTACCAGGTACGAGGTACCTCTAACCTCTAACCCTAACACCAGCCTCCCACGCTGGAGTTACTGTTTACCTTGATGAGAGAGATCACTGTAGTACCAGGTACGAGGTACCTCTAACCTCTAACCCTAACACCAGCCTCCCACGCTGGAGTTACTGTTTACCTTGATGAGAGAGATCACTGTAGTACCAGGTACGAGGTACCTCTAACCTCTAACCCTAACAGCAGCCTCCCACGCTGGAGTTACTGTTTACCTTGATGAGAGAGATCACTGTAGTACCAGGTACGAGGTACCTCTAACCTCTAACCCTAACACCAGCCTCCCACGTTGGAGCTACTGTTTACCTTGATGAGAGAGATCACTGTAGTACCAGGTACGAGGTACCTCTAACCTTTAACCTCTAACCCTAACACCAGCCTCCCACGCTGGAGCTACTGTTTACACTGCTGAGAGAGATCACTGTAGTACCAGGTACGAGGTACCTCTAACCTCTAACCCTAACACCAGCCTCCCACGTTGGAGTTACTGTTTACCTTGATGAGAGAGATCACTGTAGTACCAGGTACGAGGTACCTCTAACCTCTAACCCTAACACCAGCCTCCCACGTTGGAGTTACTGTTTACCTTGATGAGAGAGATCACTGTAGTACCAGGTACGAGGTACCTCTAACCTCTAACCCTAACACCAGCCTCCCACGTTGGAGTTACTGTTTACCTTACTGAGAGAGATCACTGTAGTACCAGGTACGAGGTACCTCTAACCTCTAACCCTAACACCAGCCTCCCACGTTGGAGTTACTGTTTACACTGCTGAGAGAGATCACTGTAGTACCAGGTACCTACCTCCAAGATACCCATGTACCTGACAAACGACTTCTTAAAGGTCAAGGATGTTCACGATCACAACGCCAGAGGCAGCTCCACTTATCATGTTCAACGTAGATTTAACACTAAACAAGGCGCTAACTCGTTCTCCTGCTATACCATCAACATGTGGAACGCCCTTCCACAAGCCTTAAAGGAGAGCAAATCCCAAGCCTCCTTCAAAATCGGTATGAAAAGTCACCTTCAGGCGGCTGCTACCCGTGACTTGTAAATAGACTAAGCCCCCATGCTACATCCCCCCCCCCCCCCCCCCTTTTTATTTTTTTCTGCCTTTGTATTTGATGTTATGCTTTTGAAACTGATATTATCCTAGATAAAGTACTATGTTCTATCCGTCTGTCTTTCAATGTTATATGAGATACTTAAAGTGTGGTTCCTGTGGAAATAAGCCTCGGCTTTCTAGGATCTCCTTTTAGTTGACCTTGTACCAGTGAATTGTACATAACCACCAGCTCAGTGGCCTAGTGGTAGAGTGTCCGCCCTGAGACTGGAAGGTCGTGGGTTCAAGCCCCGGCCGGGTCATACCAAAGACTATAAAAATGGGACCCATTGCCGCCCTGCTTGGCACTCAGCATCAAGGGTTGGACTGGGGGGTCAATTCACCAAGTGATTCCCGAGCGCAGCTCCTTGCCGCTGCTCACCGCTCCCCAAGGGGATGGGTCAAATGCGGAGAATGAAGTGCACATATATGTGACATAGTTACTGGGACTTTGACTTTGACTTTGACTTTACTGTCATGAAACTGTACTTGTTTCTATTGCAATATTCTAATAAATTATTCAATCAATCAATCAATCAATCAAAAAAAAAACGTAACCCCTAACACCAGCCTCCCACGTTGGAACTACTGTTCACCTTGATGAGATCACTGTAGTCCCAGGTACCCTAACCTCTAACCTCTAACCCCTAACACCAGCCTCCTAAACCTGGAGTTACTGTTCACCCTGCTCAGACAGATCACTAGCCTGACACTCAGCCTGAATGTTTTCTTTCACTCCATTATTCGGTCTGAAAGCCCTCCCTTCCTACTTACAGCCCAAGAAGACTCAAAGAAGGAGAGGTCTCGCCCGCACCACGGCTATGCGCCGTGGCGCTTTTGGTGGCAAACTCGCACCAGAAGCAGTGTTATTTTTTTCTGCAAATTTTGAATAACACACCATTTTGTCTTAGTCTTCTGAAATTGTTTTTGTCTAGACTAGTCTTAGTCAACTAAATATCAAAACATTTTAGTCGTAGTTGTTTGGGATTCGTCTTTTAGGATAGGTTTTCTAGCCTAATATAACCACATAACCCTGAACAAGTCATTGTCTTCTACTGCCTGTTACAAACTAAACCGTACATAAAAGATGTATTTGGCTATAATTTCATACCAGTGTTCATTTTTGTAGCCATTAGACTTAGATTTAGTCTTAGTCTTAGTCTTTTGAGGGTGGTTGCACACTGCTGCGTTTTTCGGGCCGGATATCGGAGTGAATTTCGGAGCACGCAAATAAAAAAATCAAACTCACGTTGTGTCAGTCACGTTTGCACACTGCCGCCCGTTTCGCGCACCACTCGGCCCTGAAAAACGCATTTCGCAACGAAAAACGCAGCAGTGTGAAAAACGCAGCAGTGTGAAAAACGCAGCAGTGTGAAAAACGCAGCAGTGTGAAAAACGCAGCAGTGTGCAACCAGCTTTAGACTTTTGAAACTGTTTTAGTCTAGTCTAGTCTTATCGACAAAATATCAAAATCTTGTAGTCTTTTAGTCTTAGTCTTAGTCGACAAAATTAACACTGACCGGAAGTTCGATGAATAACATTGGAGTTTCTGAGCGCCGGCTGGGACAGCTCATGAACAAAGAATAATTCTGAACGATTGAGACCTTTGTTGTACAATCGCTCCAGGAATATAAAAGAAGACATATCACAGGTATTTTTACAATCACTTGCTTTTCGATGTGCACGATACATAATGTTATTGAGGCAGCTAAACAGCGGCGGCGGCGGTTTCTGTCTCGGAGATATCGCAAGATTTTGATTCCAGACAGGGAATGGTGGAGAGTCTCGCGATACTAGCAAGTTCAGAAACATACTTTGTGCTCTTTAGATGCCTCTATAATGTTATACAGTGTACTCACCGAAAAGCAACACAACAGAAAACAATGTGTGACATGTTTTCTTTTATATTCCTGAGCTGAGTATTTTATAAAGGTCTTTAACGTTCAGAATTATTTTTTGTTCATGAGCTGTCCCAGCCGGCACTCATAGACTCCAATGTTATTCACCGAACTTCCGGTGCTAGTTTTGCCACAGAGAGTTTCACGTTGGTGTCCTTTCTTGCTGAGAGGTTCTTTGCTACAGCCGTTTCTGGGATGGGCGTTGCCAAAGTGGCAGTCTTCTGCGATTGGTTCACCGCCCGACCAATCACAACAGTAGCAAAGCAGATGACGTCGCCGTTAAGCGACCCATATTGGTGTTGTCATGTTGGCTGTCTGACCTGTTGCTACTTGCTAAATCCGAGCCTTTCAGGCAAAATGTGCACTTTATGAAAGAAGCATGCAACACAGTTAGAACATGCCATGTTCTAACTTTTCACAGTTTTGTGGTGGCCGTTTCTCGGAAAGGAATGTTTTTCGTGCAAAACAAATGCTTGCATTGGATTTAGAATCCCGAAAAAAACCCTAGTTTGACCCTTCACATGCTACTTACTTTTTGTATTATTTTACTCCATAGTAAAGTCTATGAGAGCTCAACTTTGATTGGCTCCCACAAGTTTCCCAAGACAAATCTGCGATGGCCCTATAGCCAAAAATGTTCCATATGGCATGTTCTAACTGTGTGCCAAATTTCATGCTTCTTTCATAAAGTGCACGATTCCATCAAACTACTGCCCCAAACGCCTGAGCTATAACCAAAGAAACAAGCAGAATAGGAGCTTCTAACTAGTAATCAAACACAGTAAAACATGTCTGCTGCTGTTGTTTCATAGCGAGATCCATACGACCGCATGTTACTGTGGCGGGCGACGCCATGTTCGTTTATATTGGGAATGTGCGGTACGGTCCGGCACTGCCTTATTTGGACATGAGTTCTTCATCCTCTCTCCATCTCCTTCAGGTCCGGGCTTCACCATCTTCTCGCTGCTACTTTCTGTGATGTCACTGTGATGTCACTGTGATGTCATCCTCAGGTCCGGGCTTCACCATCTTCTCGCTGCTACTTCCTGTGATGTCACTGTGATGTCACTGTGATGTCACTGTGATGTCATCCTCAGGTCCGGGCTTCGCCCAGGGGCATAGTTCCGCCGATTTAAAATGACTCCAATACGGAACTAAAACTTCCTATGATTGGCCGCTAGTTGCGCTGTTTTCCCCCCCGGCTGATTGTTCTCATTGCCAGGACCCCATTCATTTTCCCCTTTCGTTTTCTAACCTTAATTAACATTTTCATGAATACTTTATGGTTCCTATCGCTAGTTAAAAATTGCCTTTCAATCACCATGATATGCGTTTTGTGAAAATATGGTCCCATTTATGTTAAAATTGATAATAAAGTTGCGGGGGGCGTGGCCAACTAAACTGATACCAGCCGGCTGTGTTCTTCTTCATGTGCTGTATTTCGGGAGGCTCCGACCACATTCTCCCATGTATCCCTGCGGTTGCACGTGACCGTTGGCAGCCAATAGCATCCTCTGGTGCTTTTACAATCTATGATGGCAACACCCATGCCAAGGACCCAAAATACTTCAGTTACGCTGCATAGAAACCAATGGCTTCGCACTGTCCTTATATTTTACGGTCTATTGCTTCGCCATCTTCTCGCTGCTACTTCCTGTGATGTCACTGTGATGTCACTGTGATGTCACTGTGATGTCATCCTCAGGTCCGGGGTTCGCCATCTTCTCGGTGGTGCAGCTTCTACTTCCTGTGATGTCACTGTGGCTGCAGCGGAGTCATGGAGACCACGCCTACTGGGACCTGGCCGCCGCCAACTTCAAGCACGCCATTGGTCTGACCTGTGAGCTGGTGGTGGAGCACGTGACCACCTTCATCCAATCAGGTAGCTGCGTGTTTTTTGTCTGTCTGTAACAATCACTGGGTGCGTTTATATGCACATTCAGAATGGCATTCAGAATGAACTTATTCTGAATAGAGCTTCATACCCAAACGTTTACATGGGACCTGAATACAAGTATCCCTCATTCCACTGTCGTTTACATGACCAAAGGATTCATTCGGAATAGAACTGTGGGCATGTATACTTCAGTATACTTCAGGTCGGAGAAGGGTGGGGTGTGGGGGGGGGGGGGGGGAGTACTCAGTGCAACATACTTCATTTATTCCAGACAGCAGTTCATTCCGAATGGAGCGTTTATATGACAAATGTATCCCGATTGAAACGGCATAAACCACCCCTTCAGACCAGAATGAAAATTCATTGGGGTCAGACCGGAATGGCCATTCCTAAACGTTTATATGAGCATTTCTATTCTGAATGAGCAGTCATTCCGAATATAAGTGGAATACATTTGTGCATATAAACGCACCCATTGTGGGCTCGCTGAGAAGGGAGACCAGTACAGTACGTTCTGTACCTAACCCTAACCCTAACCTACCTGTACCTAACCCTAACCCTAACCCAGTACAGCACGTTCTCCCACATCTTTACATACATTTTTGCTTGATCGTCATGTTGAGAACGGTTCAGAACCCGCCCTCCAGTGACATCATCCATGTGAAATACCAGCCTGGTATTTTTCCTGATTATTATACTAATACAAACTTCTGTTTTTGTTGTGTGCGTGTGTGCGTGCACGTGCGTGCGTGGTGTGTGTGTGTGTGTGTGTGTGTGTGTGTGTGTGTGTGTGTGTGTGGTGTGTGTGTATGTGTGTGTGTGCGTGGTGTGTGTGTGTGTGTGGTGTGTGTGTATGTGTGTGTGCGCGTGTGCGTGGTGTGTGTGTGTGTGTGTGTGTGTGTGTACAGACTACGGCTACGAGGCTCTGGTCAACATCATGCTGAAGGATGTGTTCAAGCTGCTGGTGTGTTGTGTTTCTGAACCCAATGAGGCCATCTCTAGAGTGGGCTGCTCCTGTATCAGGTAACCATGGTTACCACACACACACACACACTGTGTTTCTGAACCCAACGAGGCCATCTCTAGAGTGGGATGCTCCTGTATCAGGTAACCGACTCGACTCAGTAAAACGTTGAGTTGAAGTCGACTTTATCGTTTGATGACGTCATCACATCACACACTTATTATTATTATTATTATAGTTATTTTGGGGGGTCCCCAGATGATTAACTTAATGTGAAACATTGTTTTCTCACTGTAAACAAACCACCATAAAGTTTAAGTGTATAGAGGGTATCTGCACATTTATAAAGACTTTTTAATACCTCTAAAATGACAAATTAACCCATTTAGTGCTCCAGAAATGAACGGGTTAACATGTCCAGCGTGCCTCCCGCAGGCTGCATCCGCGACCGTTGTCTTATTTTGAAGGCCAGAAGTCCATAGCGTAAACACTTCCGGTTTGACGTCATTACGTCATTCACCGGAAGCGGTCGTCATCAACATGTGGTTGTGTAATGGCGGATCGAAGCCTTTCAACATGTGTTTTATTAGCGAGAATCTACTGCCATCCTCCCCTTTGAAAGTGTTGTTTGGAGAAAATGGACATTAAAGATGAGATCCACCGTCGGCCTCCATGTTATGGGATTACTATTTTGTGCACGTGGATCCGTGATGATGATGAATCGGCGAGGCCGATCGTGCCAGGACCTTCCGCTGGGCTACAGGGTAGGAGAACCGGCGTTACTCCATATACAGTACTTTTCGCGAGTATACTTGGGATCGGCACTCTAAATACTCGAGTATTTTTCACGAGTATTCTCGGGATCGGCTACAAATGAGTTAAACATTGTCCAAATTGTCAAATATATCCACAACTTTCCCACATCCCATCATGCATTGCGCAGAAGTTGCACGGAGCTTCCGGCGTCGCAGCCGAGTGTTGATCTACAAGCTCACAACGGTTGCATCTGCAACGCGACGTCAGCTTGTATGTCTGCTGTTAACCGGAGGTTTGGTGCAAAACATTCTCCAGTAAAGACGTGGGTAGAGGCAGAAATTGTGAAAATAGCTTGGCAATGGCAAACTGCCCCTTTAATACTGTCATTGATCTGTGTGTGTGTGTGTGTGTGTGTGTGTGTGTGTGTGTGTGTGTGTGTGTGTGTGTGTGTGTGTGTGTGTGTGTGTGAGAGAGAGCCTCTGTGTAAGTGTGTGTGTGTGTGTGTGTGTGTGTGTGTGTGTGTGTGTGTGTGTGTGTGTGTGTGTGTGTGTCCAGGTACATCCTAGTGACAGTGTGTGTGTGTGTGTGTGTGTGTGTCCAGGTACATCCTAGTGACAGTGTGTGGTAACCATGGTTACAGGTACATCCTAGTGACAGTGTGTGTGTGTGTGTGTGTGTGTCCAGGTACATCCTAGTGACAGTGTGTGTGTGTGTGTGTGTGTGTCCAGGTACATCCTAGTGACAGTGTGTGGTAACCATGGTTACAGGTACATCCTAGTAACAGTGTGTGGTAACCATGGTTACAGGTACATCCTAGTGACAGTGTGTGTGTGTGTGTGTGTGTGTCCAGGTACATCCTAGTGACAGTGTGTGGTAACCATGGTTACAGGTACATCCTAGTGACAGTGTGTGTGTGTGTGTGTGTGTGTGTGTGTCCAGGTACATCCTAGTGACAGTGTGTGTGTGTGTGTGTGTGTGTCCAGGTACATCCTAGTAACAGTGTGTGGTAACCATGGTTACAGGTACATCCTAGTAACAGTGTGTGTGTGGTAACCATGGTTACAGGTACATCCTAGTGACAGTGTGTGTGTGGTAACCATGGTTACAGGTACATCCTAGTGACAGTAGGTCCAGTGTTCTCAGAGGAGATGTGGAGGTTGGCCTGCTGTGCTCTGCAAGACGCCTTCTCTGCTACCCTGGAGCCTGTGAAGGTAGGAGCGCACGCACACACACACACACACACAAACACACAGACACATATGTATATATATATATATATATATATATATATATATATATATATATATATATATATATATATATATTATATACATATACATATATATATATATATATATATATATATATATATATATATATATATATATTATATACATATATATATATATATATATATATATATGTATATAATATATATATATATATATATATGTATATAATACCCAAACATACTGTAACATATATATATATATATATATATATATATATTATATACATATATATATATATATATATATATATATATTATATATATATATATATATATATATATATATTATATACATACATATATATATATATATATTATATATATATATATATATATGTCATAGTATATTAGAGAAACAGCACATTCGAGACGCGGAGCACTCGTGGTGCGGCACGGGGCGGAGCAAGCGGTCGCCACAACAACGTACTCCAGGCGGTGCGCCGCTCTATTGTCCACGACACTGCGAGCGGCTACCGAAGCCCCCCTGTATCCACGAAGCCCAAACGAGTTACGAGGCCCCCCTGGGTCCACGAAGCCCCAAGCGGCGCGAAGGCCAGCGGACCTTGGTCCTGCTCTTCGCCCCCGAGCGCCGCAGGCGCGAGTGGCCGCGAAGAGCGGGCCAGGACCGCGCGGCCGGCGGAGCGCCGCGCGAGTTACGAAGCCGTGGTGAATGCAATCGTTATATTTATGCCCAGGCCGTAAGGCCTGGGCAAGCGCACGTTAAACGCCCTGTCCAAGTGACTACAATGGAGCTAATGGCTAGGCTAGGCTAGGCTAGGCTAGGCTAGGCTAGTAAATAAAGAGTAAACACTTCCGGTCTGCGGCGAGTTCAAAGCGTGACGTAACTCTCTTATATACACTCTGGTGAATGGCAGAGCAGTGGCTGACGTCGCCATCTGGTGGTGATTAGTGTGTGGTGAACGTCAAAACGAGTGCTCCTTGACAACTTTTACTGGTTTCTTGAACATACTGTAACATATATATACATATATATGTATATATATGTATATATATGTATATATATATATATATATATATATATATATATATATATACATATATATATATATATATATATATATATATATATATATTATATACATATATATATATATACATATATATGTTACAGTATGTTTGGGTAACTCAGGACGTTCATTGTAAGAGCGCTTGTTTTGTCGTTCACCACACACTAATCACCACCAGATGGCGACGACAGCCATTCACTAGTGAAGGCGCTGACGTCACTCGTTTGCGACTCTCTTTCTTTATTTACTAGCCTAGCCTAGCCTAGCCTAGCCTAGCCTAGCCTAGCTTGCCCAGGCCTTACGGCCTGGGCATAAATATAACGATTGCATTCACCACGGCTTCGTAACTCGCGCGGCGCTCCGCCGGCCGCGCGGCCCTGGCCCGCTCTTCGCGGCCACTCGCGCCTGCGGCGCTCGGGGGCGAAGAGCAGGACCAAGGTCCGCTGGCCTTCGCGCCGCTTGCAATGTCGTGGACAATCGAGCGGCTCCGCCTGGAGGACGTTGTTGTGGCGACCGCTTGTTCCGCCCCGTGCCGCACCACGAGTGCTCCGTTTCTCGACGCACACATATCTATATATATATATATACAGGTATATATATATATATATATTTACAATTTCTGCTAATATTTAACAATTTGGCCAATGTTTAATTTGGCATTTTAGAGGTGTTGAAAAGTCCTTAAATTGTCACTTTAGAAATGTGCAGATACCCTCTATACACTTAAACTACATCTTGGTTTGTTTACAGTTGAGTGAGAAAACAATGTTTCACATTAAGTTAATCATCTGGGGACCCCCCAGAATAATCGGGGGGTCGTGTGTGATGTGATGACATCATCAAATAAAGTCGACTTCAACTAAACGTTTTACTGAGTCGAGTCGACTTGCAAAAATCACAAGTCGTTAATGTCCTAATCTGTACACTCTCCAGAACTTGTTGTGGTGTTTTCAGAGCGGTTCAGACAGGTTTAATAATGTGATAATAATATAATCTCTCCAGAACTTGTTGTCATGTTTTCGGAGCGGTTCCGACAGTTTCTCGGGCGACGCCTGTGAGGTGAAAGTGGCGGCTCCGTCCCCGTCACCGAGCGCCGAGGCGGAGTTCTGGAGGATCAAAGCCATGGCTCAGCAGGTACACACATTATTCATTTAATTGATCAGTAACTACTGAATTACTAAAAGAGTAAAAGAGAGTAAAAGAGTTGTAGAGGCCCTCATTGCGCTATAGAGAGAGATCTCTCTCTATAGCGCTGCTGCTGCTACTCAAAGATTTGCCATTTCAGATCATGACAAGTGACAAGCCAGTGGGCCAATTACATGAGTTTGTTTGTCGTTGTCGGGTGGAAACCTTGAATGTCCAAAACCGTTTGTTTTGTATTTATCATTTTAAAAATGATTTAAACAGCTTTAAACAGATTTAGCTTTAAAACAGCTTTTTAAACAGATCTACAAGCACACAACGCCTCACACCGCGAGGCGTTGTGTGCTTGTAGATCTGCTGTTTTCACTACTTTTGTGCGACAGCCTTGTATGATGAAGCAGGGCTTTGCTTTGCGAAAAAATGTTTACATTTGAAACTTGGAGATACGAGGTTTCTGCACGACAGTGACGATTTACTTTGTTGGCCGCCCAGCCCCCAAAATGGAACAAAGGCCGACATTTTATTTTTTTCCTAATGGCCGGCCTGGACCGGCCGGGAATGAACCGGCCGTTCGGGAGTTGGCCCGCTTTTCCCAATGGCCAGCATGTCCCTGCATACCTTTTATTTTAGTGTTTTTCTATTAATTTGGTCAATAAGGTACACAGAATGAGTGGCCTGCTCTGCCGGAAACTTGACTATACAGGAAAAAAATAAAATAAAAACTTAAAAAGTCATGACGTCACAGGTAAAAACCCTATTCTTAGAACTTTTGCGTTTTTTTTTTTTTTTTATCTGGATATATAACCCAAAAGAATAAATAGAGTGTAAAAGTTACATTTTCTACACCACACCATGGTTTCAGGTGTTTATGTAAAGTACTTAAAGTAAATGTACTTAAAGTAAATGTACTTAGTTACTTTCCACCATGGTTGCAGGTGTTTATGCTGGACAGCCAGTGCTCCCCCAAGACGCCCAATAGCAAGGAAGGCTTTGAGCATGCTCAGTCCTGTGTTCTCATCATAGAGCTGCCCTCAGAGCAGCAGAAGAGGTAAGCACGCACACACACACACACACACACACACACACACATACATACATACATACATACACACACACACACACACACACACACACACACACACACACACACACACACACACATACACACACATACACACACACACACATACATACATACATACATACACACACACACACACACACACATACATACATACATACATACACACACACACACACACACACACACACACACACACACACACACACACACACACACATACACACACACACACATACATACATACATACATACACATACACACACGCACACACATACACACACACACACACATACACACACACACACACACACACACATACATACACACACACACACACACACATACATACACACACACACACACACACACACACACACACACATACATACATACATACATACACACACACACACACACACATACACACACGCACATACACACACACACACACACACACACACACACACATACATACACACACACGCACGCACGCACGCACGCACGCACGTACGCACGCACGCACGCACGCACGCACGCACGCACGCACGCACACATACATACACACACACACACACACACAACACACGCACACACACACACACACACACACACACACACACACACACACACACACACACACACACATACACACACACACACACACACACACACATACATACACACACACACACACACACACACACACACATACACACACACGTACATGTACACACACACACACGTACACGTGTAGCGTTTCAAAGCCTCTGCCTGGTGATAAAGCTGTAGTTTCAAAGCTTTTTTTTTTACTCAATCTGACAATCCCGTGTTTTTTTTCTGGAATGTGATGTTTTACCAGCCGGGGAGATCGGAATTTGGAAGCGCTGTAAAACCGGGACATGTGACAATATCGAAAAAAACATACATTTATCCATCCATCCATCCATCCATCTTTAACCGCTTATCCGGAATCGGGTCGCAGGGGTAACAGTTCCAACTGAGACCTCCAGATTTCCTTATCCTGAGCAACTTCCTCCACTCCCTCTGGGAGTATACCGAGGCGTTCCCAAGCCAGTTTGGAGATATAATCCCTCCATCTGGTCTTTGGTCTGCCACGGGGTCTCCTCCCAGTGGGACGTGCATCGAGGACCTTCCTAGGAAGGTGCTCGGGAGGCATCCGTACTAGATGCCCCAACCTTTCCAAGTGAAGGAGCAGCGGTTCTACTCCAAGTCTCTCTCGGGTGACTGAACTTCTCACCCTATATCTAAGGGAGATACCAGCCACCCGTCTGAGGAAACCCATTTTGGCCGCTTGCACCCGCGACCTTATACTTTCATGACCCACACTTCATACATATATTTATTAACTGTCAGGCTGTTCAGTCGGCAGATAACTGTGGTTTGCAGCGGCCAAATGAGAATGATTAAACTGTGGCTGCCACTTCCTGCCATGTGGAACATGGCACAGACTGACTTCTTACACCATTTAAAAAGCTGTATCTCCACTATAAAGCTATAAAGCATAGTTTCATAAATGCCTGTATAACATAGATCGGGGGTCTTCAACGTTTTCAGGCCAAGGACCCCTTGTTTGAGAGAGAGAGATGAAGCAGGGACCCCCACAACCTGTTCATAGATTCCATATAGTTTCATTGTTTGACAGCACAATCATCAGTGTATTTTGGATTCATATCAATTTGTGTTGTCAGAAATGTAACCACTTGAACCGTCAATACTTAATAAACCTGTTCTTTTAATCTGTACTTAGTCTGCTCTTTTTCCCCTCTACACCAAACTTCTTTGCCGAAAATAGCCGATCTGCAAGCTCACTGTCGATCTGCTATTTTTGGCTAAAGTACTCCGATATGGACACTAGTGTTTAAGTGGTTAATATGAAAAAGGAGAAAAAAGTTTCTATCACACAAAGATTTGGAGGACCCCCTGTAGTAACTCTGGGGACCCCCTGTTGAAGACCTCTGACATAGATTCTAATTTCTCTCTCTCTCTCTCTCTCTCTCTCTCTCTCTCTCTCCAATGCTGCACTGACAGGAAGATTGGGTGAGTATGTTGTCATGATGTCATAGACCAGGGTTCCCCAATAGAGTAACAAAGTCATGACATCACTTGCTCATCCCCCGGTTCCAATGAAGTAATTCTCTATGGAGAATAACATTGAGTCATCTTAAAATCGTCTCATATAAGCATTGTGGTCCAAAAATAACGGTTTGCGCGATATTGTCGGGGAGGTGGCTCTGTGTGGTTTATGATAGTCAGTCACTCATATTTCATAAAGCCTGTTTCTAGCGAAAATGTAACTAATTCAGTGACAGTAACATTAGCGTTTTCTCACCATCAGTTGATTCTTCATATCCTTATGAGTGAAACCGCTGAGATCATTTGTTGTTTATAATTGGAACACAGTTCTTATGTGACGCGATATGAAAAAGGTCAATGGGAATTCAGAATGGAGAAGAAAACCGAGAACCAGGTAGGATGGGTAAATTACGTCACACTTCACTACTCTATTCATTTTCCCCAAGGTCTGCTACTAGCGTTGTTGCTGCTCTTACCACCATTGTTACTTGTGCAAGTAGTATAATCATCTCTCTGTGTGTGTGTGTGTGTGTGTGTGTGTGTGTGTGTGTGTGTGTGTGTGTGTGTGTGTGTGTGTGTGTGTGTGTGTGTGTGTGTGTGTGTGTGTATATGTGGGCTGGGATGCGATTAAAACAAATAATAATCAAATTAATTACAGGCTTTGTAATTAATTAATCGCAATTTAATCGCATATTAATATTTTACCCGAGAAGCATTTTTTTCTCAAGTAAAACACATTTTGTTGTACGAGTGAATCTGTAGAAGCTGGGATTCTGGGAATGTATGTATGTATGTAGGTGTCCCCATACAGCCAATGAGGAAGCAGCATTCCTGGTGATGATGTCAGCAGAGTTTGGTATATAAGAGCGTTCTTGGTAATGTCTTCATTAACGGGTGAAGACATCAGGAACATGAGGCCAGCACCTCGTGGTGAAGACATTAGGGACATGAGGCCAGCACCTCGTGGTGAAGACATCAGGGACATGAGGCCAGCACCTCGTGGTGAAGACATCAGGGACATGAGGCCAGCACCTCGTGGTGAAGACATTAGGGACATGAGGCCAGCACCTCGTGGTGAAGACATCAGGGACATGAGGCCAGCACCTCGTGGTGAAGACATCAGGGACATGAGGCCAGAACCTCGTGGTGGAGACATCAGGGACATGAGGCCAGCAGCGCACATCTCGTGGTGAAGACATTAGGGACATGAGGCCAGCACCTCGTGGTGAAGACATCAGGGACATGAGGCCAGCAGTGCACACCTCGTGGTGAAGACATCAGGGACATGAGGCCAGCAGTGAACACCTCGTGGTGAAGACATCAGGGACATGAGGCCAGCAGTGCACACCTCGTGGTGAAGACATCAGGGACATGAGGCCAGCAGTGCACACCTCGTGGTGAAGACATCAGGGACATGAGGCCAGCAGTGAACACCTCGTGGTGAAGACATCAGGGACATGAGGCCAGCAGTGAACACCTCGTGGTGAAGACATCAGGGACATGAGGCCAGCAGTGCACACCTCGTGGTGAAGACATCAGGGACATGAGGCCAGCAGTGCACACCTCGTGGTGAAGACATCAGGGACATGAGGCCAGCAGTGCACACCTCATGGTGAAGACATCAGGGACATGAGGCCAGCAGTGCACACCTCCTGGTGAAGACATCAGGGACATGAGGCCAGCAGTGCACACCTCCTGGTGAAGACATCAGGGACATGAGGCCAGCAGTGCACACCTCGTGACTCGTGGCCTGCTTGAGCGTGAGGCGCAAGTTGGCACCTCGACAGAGTGCAGGTCTAGTTATTAGTGTGGTTGTCCGACAGGGAGACACACTGTAGTCCTGGGGAAACTTATTTATTCTTCTTCTAGATAAACTTTTTTTAGTGAATGGGTTTTTACCTTGATAGGGAATCAATGGGAGTGGGGATCAATAGGGAATCAATTGGTTGAGCTTCACATGACAGTTAGCTTACTGCAGAATAAAGAGCTTCACATGACAGTTAGCTTACTGCAGAATATCGTCACGTCAGCAACCACACTTGCAATTTCCAATTGCATCTTTTCTATGTAGTGTGGTTGCCCAAAGGTTCTTGGGAAACCTTATCCTGGATAAAGTTTCCGCTGCAAATGGAAATTGATGGAAGCAACGTCATTGAAATGAATAGGCGGGGCGGGGCTGTCCGCTCTCTTGTTAAATTATAATAATAATAACTATGATACAGCCGTGAAACCGCATTCTTCCAGATATTCAACATCCACTGGCTTTTTAGTTATATTGTTTATTTCTATTTTGTCATTTATTTTATGTTTTACTTATTGTCCTGTTGTTGTTGTTGTTGTTGTTGTTGTCATGGCTGTCAGTTCCCACCTGATGTTGTGTGGGAGTCCAGACTGCTCCAGACCAAACTGAAGAACGTATTCAGACTAGGACTGAAGTGTAAGATCTGTAAGATGAGTTGTGCTCCAAAGAGGATGATACGATCTCCCAGCATGCAACAGCACATTGTACCCAACCAACCCGGGCCTTTACCCTTCGGTTCAACCTTCTTCCAGGAGAAGGTCTTCGGATTTAATTTCCACAGATCATTGAAGCTCTGGTTCAGATCAGAGTTGCTGCCACCAAATATGTACAGCTCTCCATTGTAGACAAAGACTGCATGACTGTAACATTGTTCTGGAAGAATCTTTGCAGAAGGTGTGATCAGCCAACAGTTGGTCTCTGTGTCAAACACTCTGATGTTGTTGTCCTGGTGCCCAAAGCCCCCAAATACAAACATCTTTGTCCCAATGATGGTGGCAGAGTGATGTGTTGAAACAGGTGGTGGAGTTCCTCTGGTGTTAATTAAAGACCAGACCATTGTGCTGGTGTCCAACTTGTAGAGGTCATTAGTGAGTCCAGTCAGCTGGTTCCATCCTCCATGGATAAACATGACCTTCCCTAGAACACAGGCTGAGTGTCCTCCCCTCCCCTCTGGAACAGTTCCAGAAACTTTGGGCTTGAACCATCTGTGGGTGTCCACATCAAATGCATAAAGAACGTTGTCCTCGTCCCCCGTGATGGTAAACCAGTCGTCGTCATCACCTTCTGTCGTACAATTCACCGTTCCTCCCCAAATGTAGATGATATCTTCTATCAGTACAGCTGTGTGTCTGTAGTGCATGGAGGGAACCTCAAGGGAACATTCTCCTCTTCCACTGGTCACTGGAGGCAACGTCATCCAGCACAAAGTCACTGTGTTGAAGACATGAACATCAATCTGATCCTTGTTGTTGTAGGTCTTCCTGTTATAGAAGAACCCTCCAAATGAATACACCTTGTCCTCCACTGGTCCATCAGCACAACCAAAGAAGCTTTGGGTTGTCTGTGGTCCTCTTTTCAGAGGCACTGACCAGCACAGCATCTCTATTTCTCTTGGTCACTGAACGTCTCTGGTTACCTGTTTCTCTTTCAGTCTCTTCAGCTTAACCTCTGTGAACACCAGCTTATATAGTCTGGCCCAGCTCTGGTCATGATGTCACTCACAACACAAACTGTCAGGCATATGTGACAACCATAGACTGTAAAGAAATATATATATAGACGGTGCGAAGCCAATGGTTTCTATGCGGCGAAAATGACGCATTTTTGTCCCTTGTATGGGTGTCGCCATCATTGTTTGAATGATACCCCAGGAATCATAAGGAATACTATTGGCTGCTAACGGTCACGTGCAACCGCAGGGATACATGGGAGAATGTGGTCGGAGCCTCCCGAAAATAAAGCACACGAAGAAGAACACAGCCGGCTGGTATCAGTTTAGTTTGCCACGCCCCCCGCAACTTTATCATCAATTTTAACATAAATGGGACCATAATTATTTGCACAAAATGCATATCATGGTAATTGAAAGGCATTTTTTCACTAGCGACCGGAAACATAAAGTATTTATGACGATGTTTATTAAGTTTAGAAAATCAAAGAGGAAAATGAAAGGGGTCCAGTGGAGAAAAAATCTTTTTGGTACTTCGTGGGGGAAAACAGCGCAACTAGCGGCCAATCATGGAATCTTTCTGTTCCGGGAAAGCTTCATGAATAATCCAGCCAACAACCTCCATGTCATCATATGGGCATTCCTAACACTAGATGCCAAAAAATATAAAATATATTTTTTTGTGTATTTCTATATAAACTAGACCAGGTCAACCTGGTTGTGCCAGACCCCGGTTCTGCCAACCCCCTGTCTGTCATCATCATTTATGACATCATGCCTTTTGTAGGCATGTCATCATCATGTCATCATCATATATACCCTTTATATAGAAAACCCGGACAGACATTTGCTTATGTAGGCCTACCCATTTCATGGGTCTGGCAAAAAGTCCCTAAATAGCCCTTTCTTAATTATTTCCTGTGAACAGAAACGTGCTGCGTGATGACATAGACAGGTCCGCTTGCATATAAATGAAACTTTGATTACATTCACCTGTTTGTTTCCCATTGCTGGTATTCCTCCAAACACAGCTGATTTTAATTATAGAGCTACTCCGTTTTGAATCTCATTCAAGATGTCCAAACCATGTATTACTCATTGTAAACTTAATGAGCACAATAGAATATGTATCTGTAAACATTATAGGTTAGAATAATAAGCAACTTGGTGACACACATTCTGTACAAGAGACAGCCTGGTCGTGTCTCTCTGCCTTGCTACTGAGGGCTACAAACAAAACATTAGGCATCACACGACTCAGATTTGACATCCCATCGCCTGAAGGGCTGGTCCCTTCTGATTGGTTCAGAAACACACATGCTTGCGTATCAGACTGAAACTTCAAAATAAAATGACCGTCTTTAAATGTCTTTATGCACAGCAGCCATTTTGGAGAGAAGTTGGATGGTCTTCTCACTTCCTTCGGAGGTGTTACCAATAATACTAATGAAGGCTCTGTTCCATTCTGCTCAAACAGAGTCAGTGTTACCAATGATACTAATGAAGGCTCTGTTCCATTCTGCTCAAACAGAGTCAGTGTTACCAATAATACTAATGAAGGCTCTGTTCCATTCTGCTCAGAGTCAGTGTTACCAATGATACTAATGAAGGCTCTGTTCCATTCTGCTCAAACAGAGTCAGTGTTAACAATGATACTAATGAAGGCTCTGTTCCATTCTGCTCAGAGTCAGTGTTACCAATGATACTAATGAAGGCTCTGTTCCATTCTGCTCAAACAGAGTCAGTGTTAACAATGATACTGATGAAGGCTCTGTTCCATTCTGCTCAAACAGAGTCAGTGTTACCAATGATACTAATGAAGGCTCTTCCATTCTGCTCAAACAGAGTCAGTGTTACCAATGATACTAATGAAGGCTCTGTTCTATTCTGCTCAAACAGAGTCAGTGTTACCAATGATACTAATGAAGGCTCTTCCATTCTGCTCAAACAGAGTCAGTGTTACCAATGATACTAATGAAGGCTCTGTTCTATTCTGCTCAAACAGAGTCAGTGTTACCAATGATACTAATGAAGGCCTCTTCCATTCTGCTCAAACAGAGTCAGTGTTACCAATGATACTAATGAAGGCTCTGTTCCATTCTGCTCAAACAGAGTCAGTGTTACCAATGATACTAATGAAGGCTCTGTTCCATTCTGCTCAAACAGAGTCAGTGTTACCAATAATACTAATGAAGGCTCTGTTCCATTCTGCTCAGAGTCAGTGTTACCAATGATACTAATGAAGGCTCTGTTCCATTCTGCTCAAACAGAGTCAGTGTTAACAATGATACTAATGAAGGCTCTGTTCCATTCTGCTCAGAGTCAGTGTTACCAATGATACTAATGAAGGCTCTGTTCCATTCTGCTCAAACAGAGTCAGTGTTAACAATGATACTGATGAAGGCTCTGTTCCATTCTGCTCAAACAGAGTCAGTGTTACCAATGATACTAATGAAGGCTCTTCCATTCTGCTCAAACAGAGTCAGTGTTACCAATGATACTAATGAAGGCTCTGTTCTATTCTGCTCAAACAGAGTCAGTGTTACCAATGATACTAATGAAGGCCTCTTCCATTCTGCTCAAACAGAGTCAGTGTTACCAATGATACTAATGAAGGC
The DNA here is from genome assembly GCF_963921795.1 of Nannobrachium achirus. Lineage (NCBI taxonomy): Eukaryota > Metazoa > Chordata > Actinopteri > Myctophiformes > Myctophidae > Nannobrachium > Nannobrachium achirus. Next base: position 1,272,989 of record NC_137833.1, on the reverse strand, counting down.
TCTGTTCCATTCTGCTCAAACAGAGTCAGTGTTACCAATAATACTAATGGAGGCTCTGTTCCATTCTGCTCAAACAGAGTCAGTGTTACCAATAATACTAATGAAGGCTCTGTTCCATTCTGCTCAAACAGAGTCAGTGTTACCAATAATACTAATGAAGGCTCTGTTCCATTCTGCTCAAACAGAGTCAGTGTTACCAATAATACTAATGAAGGCTCTGTTCCATTCTGCTCAAACAGAGTCAGTGTTACCAATGATACTAATGAAGGCTCTGTTCCATTCTGCTCAAACAGAGTCAGTGTTACCAATGATACTAATGAAGGCTCTGTTCCATTCTGCTCAAACAGAGTCAGGGTGCTGATATGGTGCATGTTGGCTCACTGGAAACAAGGGGGTCTCAAAGTGTGGTCCAGGGATCCTTGTGCTTCCTTGGGGGTTTCAAATGACCCCTTAAAAGGTGTTAAGGTCTTTGCACACTGCTGCGTTTTTCGTTGCGAAATGAGTTTTTCAGGGCAAGGAGAGAGAGAGAGATAGAGAGAGAGCAAGGGACCGAGTGGTGCGCGAAACGTGCGGCAGTGTGCAAACATGACTGACATAACGTGAGGTTGATTTTGTATTTGCGCGCTCTGAAATTCACTCAGATATTCGGCCCGAAAAAACGCAGCAGTGTGCAACCAGCTTTACTCTGAGAGTATTCAAATGGAACCAAGTGCAGGCGTAAAAGGTTTGAGAACCACTGTGCAACATGAAATGGAACAGAGCCTTCATTAGTATCCTTGTTAACACCTTTGAAGGAAGTGGGAAGACCATCCAACTTCTCTCCAAAATGGCTGCTGTGCATAGAGCCTATTATCATTCTGCTTTCCAGTCAAAACTTTTATAATGCTAAACCACACGTTATCCATTATTGATGCTGTGTAATAAGGTTGTTCCTGCCTGGACCAAACCCTCTCTTGGAGTCCATCATGAGAGGAAGTAAGAACTTCATGTCCTAGATTGACTTAAAGGGATATTCCACTTTCAACAGGGAAACAGCTTATGGGCTTTTCTCCACACACACACACACATTGTAACTTTGTAAGTTATGAAAGGGCCCGCGAAATCTAGCAACAGGGGCAGCTATGAAAAAAAATGGACTAAAGCAAGTATGAAGGGGTATGATAAAAAGCAGATTTAACACTATATGTGTTTTGGTCTGAACGACTCCTTTAAGTGAAATATGAACATTTGAGAAACTCTGCTCTAGAAAACAGCGTGGTGTGTGACTGTGAGTTGACGTGAGATCTCTCCGTGTTCTGTTGTCTCCTCCCAGCATCCCGTTCAGGACCCTGGTGGTCAGCCTACTGTCCCACCAGGTGCTGCTGCAGAACCTCCAGGACATCCTTCTGGAGGAGTTCCTCAAGCAGCCTGAGGGCCAGGACCGAGCCACCCCGGTAAGACTGGTACCGAGCCACTCTGGTAAGACAGGGACCGAGCCACCCCCGGTAAGACATCCTTATATCCTTCTGGAGGAGTTCCTCAAGCAGCCTGAGGGCCAGGACCGAGCCACCCCGGTAAGACCGAGCCCCGAGCCACCCCCGTAAGACATGGACCGAGCCACCCCCGTAAGGGATATTCAGTAGTAAGACGCCTCAGGGCGACACGCTGAGATGCGGGTTACCATGGAAACCTTATCTCGTCTGTGAACTAGTTTGGCTACCGGGGCAGCCAAATTGAAAAGTAACAGATGTGAGTACTTTTTCCATCACTGCCTTTTTCTCCGTCTCCAGACCCCGGGGAGCAGCGGGCCGGAGGGTCAGGGCCGTCCTGCTGCAGGCTTCCTGAGATACATCTCTATGAGCAACCTGGCTATCATCCTGGACCTCCTACTGGACTCATATAGGTAGGATATTATCCTACCATCCTACCATCTCTATGAGCAACCTGGCTATCATCCTGGACCTCCTACTGGACTCATACAGGTAGGGTATTATCCTACTGGACTCCTACAGGTAGGATATCATCCTATCATCCTACTGGACTCCTACAGGTAGGATATCATCCTACTGGACTCATAGAGGTAGGATATCTGGACTCATAGAGGTAGGATATCATCCTACTGGACTCATACAGGTAGGATATCATCCTACTGGACTCCCACAGGTAGGCTACCATCCTATTAGTCCCAAATAGAACCTCACCCGTCACTGCATACTGTTGTGCTCCCAGATGAGGACCGCCTCCACATCAAGTTGGAAAACATTTGAAACAAAATTTTATCCAAAAAGTAAATGTAGTTCCGAGCTCCCAGACTGTGGTTTTCCATCCCACGCAGGGGCGAAACTAGCGCGATGCAGCCAACGCATGCGCATTGGAGCCCATGGCGTTCAGGGGCACACGCAGGTCGGAGGAGAAAAAATAGATAATCTAATAACAATGTATACAGACGGAGCCGCTGTTCTGTCCAGTGTGACACTGTCTGCTGCTTCTATTTCCTGTAGTAGACAGCTACCATTTCAAAATAAAACACGTGTTGAATGATCACATTACAAATATCCAATACAAAGACTCTTGTTTTGAAATGCCCGCTGGTATGACAGCAAGCAGCTTCCTGGAAGCTCTATAGGGCTCCTTAGTGCTGCTGATGGAACACAGGCTGAAGAGACGTTCTGACTTATGAGTAATTGGAATATAAAGTTTCAACAAGACTTGAAGCAACAGTTAATATTTGCCATGCTCTCTGAAACCAAGACACTGTGGAATATGGAACAAAACGTGCCCAACTGCTCTTGTTGTTGTCATCCTCCTTACTTTAGCAGGTGAGTTAAGTAATTAATATAAATAATGCTGGTTTTGCAGTGATGCATCACTGTCAGTTAAACTGTGCTGTCATTAATGTAGGCCTAGTTGTCTTAATGGATGATATTTATAATGCTGTTTTGGAAAAACGGCGTGGTGATGTTTGTAGTGTAGAATAGACATGTCAGGAGTTGTGATGTTGGAGTGTCTCAATTTCAAAGCTGGGGAAGAGGAGTTCATGTGCAACTTCTTCCATAGAGAGATGGGGACAGTGAGACACTAGAAACCTGGTTGGGCTACATTTTGTCATGAAAACATTAGATAGCGAGCGTGTAGATGTCTTCTCTTGTAGTCCCGCATTTGCGCAAATTGGCCGTGGGGGGGGGGGGGGTGTTGTTGTTGTTGTTGTTGTTGAGGGGCACTTGGTGAAAATCTCGCATTGGGGCACACCGGGGGCTAGTTTCACCACTGATCCCACGGTACATAAAACATGAACCACGGCGTTGGGAAAACGGTTTAAATCGCTTATTTAGTCTCATTAAATTCAGAAAAGCCCCCGGCGGCAGGTGCCAGTACTGTACTGCATCTTTCCCATTGTAGCAGATACTGGCAACTGCCACCGGGGGAGTTGCAGTTGAATGGGAAAACATTACAAAACTAAAGATTTAAGCGGTTGTTTCATGCCCTGGTTCATGTTTTATGTGCCGTGGGATGGAAAACCATAGTCTGGGAGCTCGGAACTACCTTTACTTTTTGGATAACATTTAGTTTGGAGTGTTTTCCAACTTGATGTGGAGGCGGTCCGGGCCATTGCTGTGCCACCTTTATAGGACCTGATCTGGGAGCACAACAGTATGCAGCGACGCCGACGGGTGAGGTTCTATATGGATGATATCCTACCTGTAGGAGCAGTAGATGACGGGTGAGGTTCTATATGGATGATATCCTACCTGTAGGAGCAGTAGATGACGGGTGAGGTTCTATATGGAGCTACCATCCTATCTACTACTGGACTCCTACCAGGGTTGTTAGGGTTACTTTTAAAAAGGAATCCCCTACAGTTACAAGTTACTTTGCAAAAAAGTGTAGTCAGTAACGTAATCCGATTACCACAATTTAAAAAGTAACTACTGGTTACTTTCAGTTACTTTTGGATTACTTTTAAGCAAAACTCGATTTATTATGACTGATAACAGTATTATCATAAAATATCTAATTTTGAAGATTTGCATACTGGATAACACCACTTGTACACATACTGTAATTCACACAAAATACTGCATGTTCAGAAAATAGGTTAGATCATGCTCTCAACCTTATTTTTTTACCAGTACCACTCAAGACAATATTTTTCTCTCCAAGTACCACCATATGATGTTAAAATACAGTAGTGTACACCTTCCCCATCCTATTCATAGGCATGCAGGCACAGTACACACAGAAGGCAAAAGTATACCTACAAACAAAATAAAGAAAAACGACTTAATAGCTTTATATGCAAATGACTGGTACTCTCTTTCTAAGCAATGGCCAAATGTTTAATGTCCATATATACTGTATACTGTACATAGAGTAGGCATATATAAGAAATATGTATATTAAGGTGCTGTACTGTTAATTTCCAATTCCAAGCATTCACTTGTGACGTCGGCCGCCTCAATGCAAACAACCAACCTCTGTCACTGACATACCTCTTGCGGAGAACGACCAGCATCCGTTCTCCCATCAAAAAAAATTAAAAATAAAATCATGTTTTACTCATAACAATCCATAGCCAGCCTCGATACAAGACTGACCTATGACTGTCTTGATCCAAGGCTAAACAAGCGAAGCTTAAACCAGCGCCCACCAAGTTACACCACTTTTTCATGTCAAGGACCCCCAAATGGACACTTATTAGCCAATGGACCCCCATTTATTCTATCTCTGACCCCAATTTATATTGTAAAATCAATGTTAATTTGAACTCTCACTGTACACAGTGAGAGTTACAGACCCATGGTCCATTTGTTTCCAAACTAGCATTTAGCTGGGGGTGCATTTAAATTGTGTACACTCTACAGACCCATAAGGGTCCATTTGGTTCCTAACTATCAATTAGCTGGGGACTCCCTGGGCTGGAACTCCCTCAAGGACCCATGTAGGTCCCCGGACCCCACTTTGAGAACCAATGGCTTAAACAAGCCACCTTTAGCCTGAAGCTAACACTAGCCAGATGCTATGGGAAACTTTATAAGGACAGCCTTTCGCTTACCGTTGTAGAAACAGCATGTGTAAGCCTTCATCGATCATATCAGTATCTCCTTCTGTCTTGTGTGTAGTTTTCCTTTCAGATGGATTGTTGTAAATATTCCATAAATCGTCCCTGAACCTATTTGTTAGTGTTAAACTTATCAGTGCTGCCATTGTAATTAAAGGCAGAAACAGCGTTCCAAAATAAGATTATTAGCTTTTATTTCCCAACAGAAAACGAATAAATGCCCAGTGTTTTCAACCAACCTCTCCACGTAACGCTCAGAGTAAAAACAACAACAACGTGTTACAATGGACCCGGTATCCCAGCCAATCACAGAGAGGGATACGTCAAATAGTAGTCATTGATTGGCTGAGAGACGTTCCGGGTGGAAATGGTGTCAGCAGACCTACAAATTCACAATGCGTCGCGGTTAGACACGTTGTGAGCTTGTATATCTGCTATTTTCGATGCGCACCACCGTCTTACGACTGAACATAGCATAACATGCTGCTGTTCCCTGAAGCGATGCTGTGACAATGTGTACTGGTATTTCTACTTGAGTATTTTATTGTTTGGTGTTTTTATAACTTATTTGTAAAATTCATGAGGGGAGGGGGAGAATGGAATCCACCATGTAACCCCCGTCATTCACCTCCGTTACTGTAATCCAGATTACACATTTTAAAATGTAACCTAGGACTTTACAAGTTACACGTTTTTTGTAATCTGATTACGTAACGGCGTTACATGTAATCCGTTACTTAACAACCCTGACTCCTACAGGTCGGCATGTACAGAGCAAGCCCCCAGAACCCTGGGGGCGCCCTGAAACTAAATGGACGTGGTGGCCGTTTTGAGGTACTGCAGTTGGGTCTACTCACATGAATGCGCGTCTAGGCTTCTTTGTATTGACGCGCGTTCATACCGGAAGTGCTCGTTCATGAAGCGCGTCCATGAACACAAACTATGACGCAAAACGCGTCACAGTAGACCCACTACGTCACGGTTTTACTATCCGGAAGGAGGGGTGAAAACGCCTCATGCGCTGGGTGAGCAACTCAATGCAAGTGGACGGGCGGGGATATCTGGTGTCCTCACTATTCTTCTTATAACTCTATGATACAGAGGTGCTTTCCTGATCTGTTCCTAACATTTTTCTGTAAATGCATGAACTCTTTTCAGTGTTAAAGGCCCATTCCCACTGGGCCAGAAAACAGATAAAAAGAATCTTTCTCCAGATATTTTTTCCATTCAAAGTGGATGGCAGATACAGATAAAAAATATATATATCTGCCACAGATAAAATATCTGTGGCAGATATTTTTAGTTTTCTGGCCCAGTGGGAATGGGCCTTTAGTCTTGCTAATTCTTCTCTTTTGCTACTGAAAGGAAGTGTCACTCATCATCGCTTCTTTTCAGTAGCATTTACATAATAGCATTTACATTTACATAATTACTCACTGACAATGTTCTGACAATACTCGGACTTGTGAGGTTCTCAAATCTGTAGTAGTCTGATTGTTTGGTTGATCGCTGAAATGTCTGCTACATGCCTACCTTGCATGATCTGATGTCGTCCCCGTTGGTACGCAGGACGGCCCGTGACTTTGACACCCGCCCGGGTCTGAAGTACCTTCTGATGAAGGTGTCGGGGGTCTGCGGAGCGGCCAACCTGTACCGGCAGTCTGCTATGAGCTTCAACCTCTACTTCCAGACTCTGCTGTGTGCAGCGCTGAGCCAGGCTGACAGCATCACTCCACAGCAGGTATTATAACCACTAACCCTAACCCTAAACCTAACCCTAAACCTAAACCCTAAACCCTAACCTGCTGTGTGCAGCACTGAGCCAGGCTGACAGCATCACTCCACAACAGGTACAACCTTTACCCTAACCCTATAACCATAACCTTATAACCTTAACCCTAAACCTAACCCTAAAACCCTAACCCTAACCTGCTGTGTGCAGCACTGAGCCAGGCTGACAGCATCACTCCACAGCAGGTATTATAACCACTAAACCTAACCCTAAACCCTAACCCTAACCTTAACCTGCTGTGTGCAGCACTGAGCCAGGCTGACAGCATCACTCCACAGCAGGTATTATAACCACTAAACCTAACCCTAAACCCTAACCCTAACCTTAACCTGCTGTGTGCAGCACTGAGCCAGGCTGACAGCATCACACCACAACAGGTACAACCTTTACCCTAACCCTATAACCATAACCTTATAACCTTAACCCTAAACCTAACCCTAACCCTAACCTGCTGTGTGCAGCACTGAGCCAGGCTGACAGCATCACACCACAGCAGGTATTATAACCACTAACCCTAAACCTAACCCTAAACCTAAACCCTAAACCCTAACCTGCTGTGTGCAGCACTGAGCCAGGCTGACAGCATCACACCACAGCAGGTATTATAACCACTAACCCTAAACCTAACCCTAACCCTAAACCCTAAACCCTAAACCCTAACCCTAACCTTAACCTGCTGTGTGCAGCACTGAGCGAGGCTGACAGCATCACACCACAGCAGGTACTATAACCCTAGCTCTGGTCCATCGCGTCAGCTGCACTGACGCTCTGACAGACCCGTCGGCAAATGAATAGACCGCCATTTCTCAGCCCCGACGAGCGCTCAACTTCAGTCAAAATAAACTAAACTACTTGGCTACTCGCCAAACCAAAGGTAGTTTTGCGTTGTTGAAAGTCTATTCTCCACGGTGATGAGCCCCTCAGCACCCCACCTACTCTGCAAAATACATTATTTTTGTCATGAAATAAAACGCACCCACATCGAGCCACCCAGCGGCCACCGCAGATACAATGGTTCACGACCCGGAAATAAGCGGCGGTCGCGTTGGATGTGTTTTATTTCAAGCCAAAAATAATGTATTTTACAGATTGGGTGGGGTGCTGAATAGACTAGACAACACAAAATAGATTTGGTTTGGTGAGTAGTGAGTAGTTTAGTTTATTTTGAAGTTGAGCCCTCGTAGGGGCTGAGAAATGGCGGTCTAGTCATTTGCCGACGGGTCTGTCAGAGCTATTATAACCCCTAACCCTAAACCTAACCCTAACTACCAATATTCACCCTTTTTTTGCCTTCTGGTTGGTCCCTGACTGACCAACCAGCAGGCTCTATCTGCCTTGTCCCGCCTAGGTTGCGCCTTTTTCATGTTGAATTTGCTAAACCATAATTTTTGGTGGAAGAAAAACATTTAAACACTTGCTGAGTCACTATTCTGCCACTGAGCAGCTCCATTTTACTGAAACCAAGTGTGAAATTAGAATTGAACACACAGAATAACAATACGAAGCAACTGAATGAGGGGGTCCACTGAGTGGATGAAATGTCCCACCGAGTGACACAGCAACCAATGGGTGTGAAGAGGGGCGGGACTTGACAAAGGGTGAAATGTACCTATTTTACCAAGACACTGATGGCCCACAGGGACAGGGGCCAAACCAGAACATCGTGTCATCCAGTTAATCACACAAAGGAAATGTTCTAATGAAGTTTGGGTAGAATTGATCATTATTGTTTACTTCACAAGTCTTTGTATTTTTGTTATTTTTTTTTACAATCAGGTGAAGAAGATTCTTTACTTCACAAGTCTTTGTATTTTATTTTGACCAATCAGGTGAAGAAGATTCTATACGAGGAAGAGGGCGGTAGCTCTGACTCCTCCCACCCGGCGTCCGCTTCCTCCGAGGACGAAGATATCTTCGAGGAGACGGCACAGGTAGATGGGGGTCCTCAATTTTTTTGGGGGGGTCCACCAGTTTTAGTTGTCTTTACAGGCGTTTTGCGACCCCTACAGATTGTGTCCTTCACTCACACAAAATCGCCACAGATTTTGCCTTCGGTCACGTGATCGAGACGTATCAGTCCGAGTCCTGATTGGCTGTAGTTGGCTTCCGTAAAAAGTCATGAACGCGGCTGTCATTCTCTCTCTGTAGTGGCGTTTCCTTAAAGCCTCTTAATGTGCATTTAAGGCTTATTCGCAAAATCTTTTCATGGAAACACTGGAATAAACTTTCATTATCCGCAAAAATAATTATCTGCTTGGAGGAGGTGGATTTTGAGGCTTTATCGAATAAACTAAATGTGCATTTGTGAATGGAAACGAGTCGGATAGATTATGACGTTCTGGTCCATATCGTCCTCCAATTTAACACTTTCCCCTGCCGCTTAACGTCCATTGTATAGCGTTTATAGCCCACAAAACAAACCGGTTGTTTGTTACACACAGAGTGACACAGACTGTGTGTAAATTCCTTCCGATTTCACCTCCCGGGGTCAAGCCATCCGTGGCTAACCCGTCCTCATCACACGGTGTTGCGTGCCAAAAGTGGCCGATCTACAAGCTCACAGCAGCTCGCATCCGCGTCTCCGCGCCACGTTGTGAGCTTGCAGATCGGCCACCTGACCTTCCAGAGGACGCTGAAACTTGCAGGATGAGCACTGTGCAGCGACGCGACCACAGTTTTCCCGGTGACCCTGAGTGCAACGGTGGGGGCGCGGGAGTGTGGGGAACACACACAACTGACTATTGCCGATGATGGAACTTTATGTATTGAGAGGAACTCTTGCCAATTTTGTAAGAGACTCGTCGCCAATTGTAATATATTTAAAAGTTATTTGGGGCCATGATTGATAACCCCTTCTTCCCACTAGTAGACAGCGACCGAGTCACAGCAGTCAGACGGTGCAGTGCTCAGGTTCGGTCTGATAAAATCAGCCCGATCAACTCATGCGAGCGTCGCTAATTCGAATGACACCCGCAAATGGAAACATGCTAAATTAGCTTTATCTTAATGCGTATTTCTGATAATCCGCTTCCCTAATTCGAATAAGTTTATGGAAACATGGCTTGTGTCTCTGTGTGTGTCAGGTGAGTCCTCCTCGCCGCGGGGGGGCGCCAGAGGGCAGGCAGGCCTGGTGGACGCCGTCCTCCTCGTCTTCGCTGCTTCCTGTGGGCGTGGCCGACTGGGCGTGGCTCCTCCGTCGCCTCCACAAGGTGCTGATGGAGCTGTGTGGAAGCTACGTCACCATGCACCTGGAGCTGCAGGACACGCCCCCTGTCAGGTGAGACACACCCCCTGCCAGGTGAGACACGCCCCCTGGCAGGTGAGACGCCCCCTGTCAGGTGAGACACGCCCCCTGTCAGGTGAGACACGCCCCCTGTCAGGTGAGACACGCCCCCTGGCAGGTGAGACACGCCCCCTGTCAGGTGAGACACGCCCCCTGTCAGGTGAGACACGCCCCCTGTCCGATGAGACACGCCCCCTGGCAGGTGAGACACGCCCCCTGTCAGGTGAGACATGCCCCCTGTCAGGTGAGACACGCCCCCTGTCAGGTGAGACACGCCCCCTGGCAGGTGAAACACGCCCCCTGGCAGGTGAGACACGCCCCCTGGCAGGTGAGACACGCCCCCTGGCAGGTGAGACACACCCCCTTGTAGCAACTCATAATGTAATAAGGGCTCATAATGTAATAACGACTCATAATGTAATAAGAAAAATGTAATACAAACTCATAATGTAATAATCAGCTCATAATGTAATAAAAAAACGAGCGCATAATGTAATAATGGATTTTTCAATAATATAATAATGTGTTACACCTCCACATAGGAGGCTCATAATGTAATAAAACTTCATAATGTAATAATGTCTTTTTTATTACATTATGAGCTGATTATTACATTATGAGCTTTTATTACATTTTAATTATTACATTATGCGCTTGTTTGTTATTACATTATGAGCTGATTATTACATTATGAGTTTTTATTACATGTTTTTATTACATTATGAGCCCTTATTACATTATGAGTTGCTACACCCCTGTCAGGTGAGTCTGGAAGCAGTAAATTAAATCTTTTTTAACACTCATCTTTTCTTTAATTAAAAAAACAAAGTTGTCTGCTGCTTCTGGCGACTGATTTCCCCCCTTAGGATAATAAAGGTATCTATCTCCTCACACAGGGGGGACCACCTGTTCTTCTAAATGTGTTTCTAATCAGAGTGGCCGCGAACGGGCCTTGTGCGGGCTCTAAATGGCTTAACACTCGGGTGACTGAAAATAAAAAACTACCACTCTGACTGCATTTACAGGTCAAATTGACAGGTAAATTCTCTCCCTTTTTGCCCAGGAGAACAACACCCTCCTCCCCTGCTATGACCTATAAATGCAGTCAGAGTGGTATAAATGTATATTATTTCACACTTAGGAAATGTTTCAGAAGGGGAAAAAAAAACGAGAACATGTGTCTTGAGTATTTAGGAAAAGTCATGGAAGGGGAAATTTCTGAGACCTTCACAGGGAGAGTTATTGCACTTTGCGATCTCAAAATCAGCCAAAATGACCGGTTAGTCACCTGTGTGTTAAAGGTATCTACCTCCTCTCCTCAGGGACCACCTGTTCTTCCTGCCTCTGCTCCAGTGGGACGCGTCGTCCACGCCGCCCTCCTCCAGGGTCACCCCGTCAGAGGAGGGCTTCTTCAGGGGCCAGGGGTCAGAGGTCAGCAGCACGTCGCCGGGAGGGGGCGACGCCCCCAGCCGGACCCCCACCCCCGGCTCTGGGGTCAGGTAGGAAAAAAACCCTTCTGTTTGTTGGTTTATTTTCACATGTAAGAGAATGAAAATGTGTTTATAGACATATCTTCTGTTTTATCGTCTGTATGACGTAGACAGTCATGTCTATTAATGTTTTATTGGTAAAAGATATGTCTATAAACACATTTTGGAAAGGAGTCAGCTTAGTTGGTTTGGGCATCTAGTACGGATGCCCCCCAAGCGCCTTCCTAGGAAGGTCCTCGATGCACGTCCCACTGGGAGGAGACCCTGTGGCAGACCAAAGACCAGATGGAAGGATTATAGCTCCAAACTGGCTTGGGGACGCCTCGGTATACTCCCTGAGGGAGTGGAGGAAGTTGCTCAGGATAAGGAAATCTGGAGGTCTCAGTTGGAACTGTTACCCCCGCGACCTGATTCCGGATAAGCGGTTGAAGATGGATGGATGGATGGATGGATGGATTGGTATGGGGGTTAAACATGCAATTTCGTGATCGCGATCATGCCTAATACATTTCTGGAGGTCCAAAAAAAAATGTTTGAAAAAGAAAAAAAAAAAAAAAAAAATACTCAGGGTTGGCACCAGACAGGTTAACCACTATGCAAACCCTTAGTTGAACTAATGACACATAGAAATATTGAGATTTCCCGAAGAAAAAGGTCTTGAGCTGTGCTTTAAAGCTGCCCACAGAGGCATTGCTGCATTCACACTGAGAGAAGCCAAGCTAATGGTTGGCTTGGTAATTCAATGTATTCTCTATGCCAGGGGTCCTCAATAGGCGGACCGCGGTCCATGTCCGGACCGCGAGGCACCGCCGTCCGGACCCAGGACGAATTGTAGAAAAAAAAAAAAGAAAAGAAAAAAAAATGTTTCCACGTCTCGTTGTATTCATTCACTTCAGCTTCATTGCAAGCGCTGTGTGTGAGAGAACCAGCGACGCGCTGATTGGCTGATGCTGGCCACAGATTATTATGGGTTGTCATCTCTATGACAACGACACGCTGCTAGGCTGACTGTTAGCACCTGGGTCACTACAGTTCATTCCACAGACCACGGAAGTTTTCGGAGCTGCATCCTGAGCCTGCAACACTAGTGCAACTATACGCAAATCAGTGGGGATCATTCACGCACAGCATCAACGTGAATACGTTTGCAGGATTGTAATCTTCTCTCCAGAGAGTTTGTCGCGATCGACGTGCCTCGGTCGCCTCTGTCTTTCTGCATGGATATGCAGCGACGGCATCGAGCAAAGCTTGCTGCGAGCTACATGAAGTAGCCTGCTCGCTAGGAGCCGCTTCGTCTCCGATGCGCGGCCGCGACACCTTGTTTTCAGATCGATATTCACGTTGTGACACAAGCATAAATTATTCGAAGATTATCCCAGTTTGTTAAAAGAAACCAGAGCGCAAAATATCTCTGCTCCACTTTGATTTACTACAATCTGTTCTCCCTTGCTGTTTCGTGTACTGGAAAAATCAAACCCAGTTTGAAGTGAGTGGTGGATCCAACCTGATGACCAAAAGGCTAAAATCTCCCCCATCCAAGGGGAATTCCCCTTTTAGGCTAGTGGCTAAGATGTTGTCTTTCCATGCAAGGACCTAAGACCCTTTTAATAAAGAAAAAAGACACACACACACACTATATATATATATATATATATATAATTATTTTTTTTTTTCCGGACCCGGACCTGTTTCAAAAACATATTTGTGGACCCTCAATATTTGTATTTGAGGAACCCTGCTCTATGCAAACCAGCTTTAAACGTTTCCAAGCTTTTTTCCAGCTTGGACATTTTAAATGCTGGTTTGCATAGAGATTACATTGAATTACCAAGCCAACCATTAGCTTGGCTTCTCTGTATGTGAATGAGGCATATTCCAGGCCTACGGCCTGTAGAAGCAGAATGCTGCTTCACCGTATTTCATTGTAGGCACATGGAGCAGGTCTGCAGTACACACAAATGGAGGCAGTACACACTGCTGTTTGGTGATGGCACATGAGATTGGGCACATAATACACCTTTGGTAATTGTATTTACACGTTATTTACAACCACCTTAGTCTCTCTCTCTCTCTCTCTCTCTCTCTCTCTCTCTCTCTCTCTCTCTGTGTCTCCAGTGCACCAGGCAGTGATCAGGGCGGTGCTGCAGCCACAGCTCCACCTGGTGGCCGGAGGAGGGACTGGTGGGAGAGCGCTGGTAACAAGCTGTACAGCATGGCCACGGAGCGCTCACTGAGCCGCCTGGTGGGCGACTACAGGCGCTGCAGGAAGCCTGCTCCGCCCGGGCAGCAGAAAAACATCAACCTGTTCATGAAGGAGCAGGGCCACCACCAGGGGGCGCCCTCCCCCTCCTCCTCCTCCACGGACCCCCAGCCCAGACCCCTGCAGAGACCCCAGGTGAGGAAGAAATGATCCTCCGTCATGCACTGGGATCAATTCACCTTTTATTTAAAGTTATACCATGTAACTTTTTTTATTAAACAAATCTTAAAATTGTCCTAACTGTTAAATCGCTAAAGTTTTAGAACACCCACTCCGTTATTTTCAGCTTCTAAAGCCTTCTCTTTATATGTTTTCTATGATCCTGGCCGGGGTCGGGCCGGGGTCCATCTGTATACGTTGGCCAATCACATCGCGGATCATACACACATGATACACTACCGGCCAATCACAGCTTATCTGCCATGGTCTTCAGGAAGTAGCCTCCCTCAGCTACAGTGTTTACCATGGTGAAGGATTCTTAACCTCTTAATCCCCAAATCCTGGCCAGAAAATTACGTTCTACCATGCGTTCTACCCCTCCACGGATTTGTATCGGTCGCGGTGGTTTGCGGCGCCGCTCCGGTGGTCCGTAGCGGTGGTCCGCGGCGACTCCTGGCGAAAAACGGCCGAAAAAAGCAATACCGCTACTAACCACTAGTTTAGCAACTTACACAGTATAGCTTTAAAGTACAACTTTATTGATTGGTAGGGCATTCACAAATAGCGATTTTTAGTATTCTAATTATTCGACCTCAAAGTATTCGAATAGTGGAATATTCGACAGGACTGGCCAAACTGTCAAATATTAAGTAAGCAAGATGCGAACATTGTGAAAATAGCAGATCTACATGCTATTTTCACAATATTTATCTGCGGAACCGAGTCACATTAAATGTAATACCTACAATTCCAAGTGCTTGTCAGGGTGGGGGTCCCCAGTTCAAATATGTTTATTTTGGGGGTCACGGCCTAAAAAGGTTTGAGAAGCCCTGGTATAGAGCATTAACAAATTCATCCACCAGGGGCATTGACAACTCATTCTTATGACTTCCTATCTAGCCAAGCTTTATAAACCATGTTTAACCATCTAACAAGTCATGTCATCAACATAGATCTGTCCCATTTCCCATATTCCATCACCATCTAACAAGTCATGTCATCAACATAGATCTGTCCCATTTCCCATATTCCATCACCATCTAACAAGTCATGTCATCAACATAGATCTGTCCCATTTCCCATATTCCATCACCGCGGTAGCCAAGTATAGTCGCTACAGTACAGTAGGGCTGTCCCTGCCAAGGTTTATTATCATGGCCTTATAAGAATAGTAATCAGAATAATACAGCAATAACAACAACAAAATAATATCTCTAAAATAAATAAAGTAACTAAATAATATAAGGCGAATTAAAATAACAAAATACTAAAATAAGTAGGCCTATAGCAGGTGTAAAGTGTATTCACTTAGAAGCCCCGGACTCCGATGTCTGTGTGTAACAGCCATGCAACTACTGTATAGGCGATGCGGTCGCCGGTCACACATTTCTGTAGGCTCTGCCCGACACCAATATCTGTGTAACATCCTCCATGCATGCATCTATCCATGAGACACTGCGCTGACAGAGAGACAGCAATTGGATTTTACAAAACAGACCCCGTCACTCAACGGGGAGAAAGAGGAAAGAAGAGCTTAAAACACAATTCTACCACTTTTTCTAGTCACATGTTCAAATACTGGATTGTGATTGGCTTAAAACAGTAGTAAATGAGCCAACAATACTCATCTGTGTGAAATGCCCGGATGCGTTCTCATGCAAATGAGGCACATTTCCTAGATCAATGCGCCTCATAACGCATCCGGGGATTTTCAGAGCCGGAACACCTTTCCCCAACCAACAATAACATGGTCGCGGGCGTCCTATGTTTAGTAGCGAACGTACTATCGTCACCGATTTATTTGGATCCAATGCAATCTGGCAACTTTAAAGACCCTTTTCTCTGAACCTATGCTTTTCTGGAAGCGACCATCCTCTATTTGCGGCTGAAACTGTGCTTCTAACTGACGCTAGACTAGCAGCAAGCTAGTGATGCATCTAAATATGGATCAGTATGGAGTTGGCGCCATCTGGTGGTGATTAGAAAAGTTGTGTTTGTGGGACTATTTTACTGCGCTGAAACAATTAATGATTGTAACTAAAGATCCTTACAAGTTACAACTGTGTTTTCTTTCATGTATATGGGAAAAGTGGTAGAAAAGCAATTTACCATTCAAGGTCGTGGGTTGTTGTCTGATTTACCCACTGTTTCAGGGTTGTTTGCCACTCGCCTGCGGCTCGTGGCACAACCCTGAAACAGTGGGTAAATCAGACAACAACCCACTCCCTCTCATGATAAATTGCTTACCTCTAGTGCTGTTACATGTTGATGGCATAGCTGTATTGCCGATCTGCAAGCTCAAAACGTGAGCGTTCGCATCGCTTTTGGGAGTATGGACATTACATAAGGGACTTAAGCCAACTTAATTTTATCAAGTGATCTGACATGTTGCTTGCTGTAGAGTGGTAGGTCATAGCCAGATCCTGCATCTTACTTTAGTTTTGTCCTCTACTTGTTCAAAGTGACGGAGCCTGATTCTGCACACGTACACACTGAGGGCTGTGCCTCATTGATTGATTGAAAGCAGCCAGTAGGCTATGCATGTTTTATTGCGAGAAACCAAAGTATATGTTAAATCATGGGACATTAAGCACCCCCAACAGGGCCCAGCACGTCCCTGCCTCTGACCTCTCTGACCTGTTCTACTGTCCACCCAGGTGACCTCTGACCTCTCTGACCTGTCCTACTGTCCACCCAGGTGACCTCTGACCTCTCTGACCTGTTCTACTGTCCACCCAGGTGACTTGAGCTCCTCTGTCCTGACCTCTAGGTGCTGCTGGAGCAGAAGACTGGGGCAGGGGTGAGTGGACCCCAGACAGGGGCAGGTGGGCCCCCCCAAACGGGGGCATGTGGGCCCCCCCAGACGGGGGTCAGCGGACCCCCCCAGATGGGGGTGAGTGGACCCCCCCAGATGGGGGTGAGTGGACCCCCCCAGACGGGGGTGAGCGGACCCCCCCAGGTGGGGGTGAGTGGAGGACCCCCCCAGGTGGGGGTCAGCGGACCCCCGCTGAGACACTCCGTGAGCGCGGGACCCGAGCTCCTCCGACAGGACAAGAGGCAACGCTCCTCGTCCAGCGTCAGTCACAACATCTCCCTGAGAGACACACAGGCGCAGATACAGGTCTGTCTGTGTGTGTGTGTGTGTGTGTGTGTGTGTGTGTGTGTGTGTGTGTGTGTGTGTGTGTGTGTGTGTGTGTGTGTGTGTGTGTGTGTGTGTGTGTGTGTGTGTGTGTGTGTGTGCGTGCGTGCGTGCGTGCGTGCGTGCGTGCGTGCGTGCGTGCGTGCGTGCGTGCGTGCGTGCGTGCGTGCGTGCGTGCGTGCGTGCGTGCGTGCGTGCGTGTTTGTGCATAGATGCGTGTGAGAGAAACACAGTTTATAAATAATATTAATATAAACTTTTAATTTAACGAACAACATATAACTCCATATATAGAGACATAGCTGCTGACATCAGTATGACATCACACTGCTGACATCAGTATGACATCACACCGTACACAAATGACCCTTATATAAGACCGGCATTATCTACCGACAGATTAGATGCAAGCAGGATCTCGACTCTGACACAACTCATCGGCTCATAAGCTGGTTCTCCCTCCATATATGGAGATAACCGACGAATCTCACTAAGTCTGACCTCACAAGCCCCATATTTGGAAACGAACAACATATAACTCCATATATAGAGACATAGCTGCTGACATCAGTATGACATCACACTGCTGACATCAGTATGACATCACACCGTACACAAATGACCCTGACGGCACACACCAAGCAGTGTGATGTCATACTGATGCGGAGATATGAGCAGGGCAAAGGTGTGACGTGTGACCGACGGACGGACGGCCGGTGGAGGTTTTGATACTAAACTGCGACCTCACGGTCGCAATAATATACAAATAACCTGTTGTATAACATAATATAATATAATATAATATAATTGCGACCGTCAGGTCGCAGTTTAGTTGCGACCGTCAGGTCGCAGTTTAGTATCAAAACCTCCACCGGCCGTCCGTCCGTCGGTCGGTCACACGTCACACGTCACACCTTTGCCCTGCTCATATCTCCGCATCAGTATGACATCACACTGCTGACATCAGTATGACATCACACCGTACACAAATGACCCTTATATAAGACCGGCATTATCTACCGACCAACGGTCGCTTATCTCCCGATTAGGGAGTCTTACTGGTATAATATAAAACTAACCTGTTGTATAATATAATATAATATAATATAATATAATATTATATTATATTATATTATATTATATTATATACAACTAACCTGTTGTATAATATAATAATATAATATAATATAATATAATATAATATAATATAATATAATATAGTATAGTATAATATTATATTATATAATATAATGAAAAAAAAAAACATCACATATACTGTCTGCGACGGAACTCAAATACAATCATGCCACCTCATTGGCTAGTCAGTGGCTCTGCCTTTCTACTGTCTGCGGTGGAAAATGCCAACTGTCTGCCTACTGTATGAGGATAACATATGAGCATAAATGAGGATAACATATGAGGATAACATATGAGGATAATATAATATAATATAACAATATAATATCATATATAACTAACCTGTTGTATAATATAATGTAATGTAATATAATATAATATAATGTTTTAATATTATATAATATTAGTAGTATAATGTAATATATATATATATATATATATATATATATATATATATATATATAAATTAATATAATATAACATAGTATAGTATAGTATAGTATCATATAGTATAGTATAGAATAGTATAATATAATATAATATAATATAATAATATAATATAATATAATATAATATAATAAAACATCCATAACTCCAGTTCACAGCATGGTACCATCTTGAAACTTGGCGTGAGTACTTAAATGGCCAATAAGGATGAGCTGTAATGATAAGCCCCACCCCCTCCGGTTTCCTATTGGCTGAGCTTTAAACAGCCATAACTCCAGTTCCCAACATGTTACTGTTCTCAAACTCTGCGGGTGGTCCGACAGACCTAACTGCTAACCGCTTATTCTAACCGCTACTTCTGCTAATGCTAATGCAACAAATGCTAATGCTAATGCTAACGCTAAAATGCTAATGCTAATGCTAATGTTAAACTAGACCAGGTCAACCTGGTTGTGCCAGACCCCCTGTCTGTCATCATCATTTATGACATCATGCCTTTTGTAGGCATGTCATCATCATGTCATCATCATATATACCCTTTATATAGAAAACCCGGACCGACATTTGCTTATGTAGGCCTACCCATTTCATGGGTCTGGCAAAAATGTTAATGTTAATGCTACAAATGTTAATATTAAAAATGCTAAAGCATACACTTAGCGAGCTGAATTTTCTTTTCAAGTATAATCTATCTTCCTCCAGGCATGGACCACCATGGTGTTGACGGTGCTCAATCAGGTGCTGATGATGTCAGACTCCTGCTTCCTGTCGCTACAGCCAATCATCTTCCCCTGCCTGAGTCAGCTGACCTGTCACGTGACCGACGCCCGCGTGCGTCAGCTGCTCCGGGATTGGCTGGTCCGCGTGGGGCGCCTCTACAGCATCCTGGTTTAAGCCTTTCTGATTGGCTGGTCCGCGTGGGGCGCCTCTACAGCATCCTGGTTTAAGCCTTTCTGATTGGCTGGTCCGTGTGGGACGCCTCTACAGCATCCTGGTTTAACCCTTTCAGACCTGAGATTGTTTCACGCTTTAGCCATTGAAAAATAGCCGATCTACAAGCTCACAGCGAGGCCGTGAGTGCCGCGCTGCGAGCTTGTAGATCTGTTATTTTTTCAATAGCTAAAACATAAAATAACGCGTTCCCGGTATTAATTTGTTCTTTTTTAAGTCGCCGTGTGATGACATCACTACGCAAGGCAGCGAGGTGATTGGTCCGTCGACGGAAGTGAAACTGACGCTGAATTTACGGATCTGATTGGCCGGGAAGTTGAGTGATGTCATCACTGTGTTGGGATGGGGGTGGGAGGGGGGTTTCATTGGTGGAGAGTCGTGCCGACGCGACGTTCCCATTGGCTGATTGAAGGGTGCAGTGACTGATCGACTGACCACGACATCATGTGAAGACGAGCTCAAAACCGATTGGCTGCCCAGCTCGGTGCCCCCCGATACGTCAAAGTTAGGCGGATTCGATTGGTCCACAGAAGATGTGAGGAAAACAACGGAGCGTTTTCATTGGTTAACCACTTGAACCTCATCATCATTATTCCGGGAGGGGGGGGGAAGCTCACAGCGTGCCTTAAAACAACACGATGTGGGCTGGGGGGGGGGGGGGGGGGGGGGGGGGGACCTCGGTCAACTAAGTGTATTTAATGGAATATATACTAATATTAAGTGGGAAAGATTTGCCGTTGTTGTGGCTTTACTGTGATTCGACATAATCTTTACTGTTAAACTCATTGCCAGTGTTGGGGAAGTTACTTTGAAAGCATAACTTGTTACAAGTAACTCACCATTGCAGTAACTTGATCAAGTTAAAGTTATACCCCTGGAGAAATGTCACTTATAAAGTTTCAAGTTACACAGAAAAGGTAACTTTTTTTTCCCAGCGTTGACTTGAAAGTGTACATTTGGTGTACATGAAACAAAATATAATATCCTATAAAATCACATGCCAGCAGAAATATGCCTCTCAACTGAGTTTTATGTTTTATTTAAAAAAGATTTAAATTTTCTTTAGTAAACATCTGTGTTCCTAAAATAAAGTAAAAAGGAAGAAAATGATGATCTGTTGAGGACATTTGATCGTCAATCTTAACAAAACTTAAATGTTAAATTATAACTTGTAGCTTCTTGTAACTTGTGCCAAACATTACCCAAAAAGTATCTCAGTTACTTGATGAGTTACAGAAATATGAATGTAACTCAGTTACCAGCAAGTTACAGCAAAATGTAACTTACAATAGTTACGTAACTCAGTTACATGTAACTGTAACTTCCCCAACACTACTCATTGCTAATGCAATCATACACAACACTATTATGTATGCAGATGTGCCATTTAAAAACTTAAGCATTTCCTGTATTTGTTTGTGTAAATACTTGTTTTCCAAGGTTCTTTTCTCTGTTTACCCTTGATCATTCTTCTTCTCTTTTGTAACTGAAAACACTACTTTGCATTGGAAAAAAGAAACTGAACAGCATTTATGCTTGCCTGGCTCCGCCCATAGACCCGCCCACTATCTGAGCGGACTGCTTCTCTTGGTCTGGTGTTGTCATAAATGACGCTTAACTTGATATGGTATATTGGCGTACCAGCCAATGAAATCAATGCAAGACGGAGGAGGGGTGGGTCTAACTTTTGAAAATCAGCAGAAACAGTGGTAGGGAGGGGGTGGGGGGGGGGGGGGGCTCAGCCAAAGCTCTTAATTGCTCCCTTTGAACTTCAAAGGGGGTTGTGCACACCTCGTTAGCATCAATGACAACAACCTGTTTGATGCCTGTCATAGAGGGGGGAGGGGAGGGGAGGGGGAATGTTTTGTGTACACAAGTCAAACAACCCCTCCCACCAGATCTCTTGTGATTGGGAATTTCAAATTTCAAATCCCCTCCCCCTTGAAATCTCTTGTCAATGAGACAATGTCAGACTCAAGCTCCAGCGCAGAGTCTGAAATCAGGCTACATTCCTGCCACTTTTGTTCCACTTGACGTGTGAAGTTCTTTCCACCTCTGAGGAAAGCCTGCTATTGGTTTATAGCGGGTCATGTGATCCGGTCTAGGCGTGGCCTAAAGCGGCAACAGGCAGAATAAGCGGTGTCGCTTTGTTTTGGTTCCTCCTGTTTGTTTCCCCAATCCCTGTTTGAATGTAGTCCTGCCAGTCTCTACGAGTTGGAATAATGGATAATAGTAATTATCCGTTATCTAATAATAATGGATATACCAAACAAACGTTATTTATATGTATATATATATATATATATATATATATATATATATATATATATATATATATATATATACCAAACAAAAGCAAAACTACGCCACATCAAGGGTTTTATTGGGTAGGTACTAAAATTATGTTCTTGAGTGTAAGGAATTATCTCTCTCCCTCTCTGACTCTCTCTCTCTCTCTCCCCCCCCCCCCCCTCCCCCTCCCCCTCCCTAATTTGCTTTCAAGTACTTGGAAATGTTTTTCTTTGTATTTATTTTGTATTTATTATTATTCTTTGTATTTTTATGTTTTTATTTTTTGTTTATTTACCAAAGTGAAAGAATCCTTTGTTCCTCTCAGATATGCTGTGTTTACTTACTGTACTGTACTGTACTGTACTGTACTGTACTGTACTGTACTGTACTTTATGGTTACTGTTAATGGAAATGCTTTCTGTGTCATAACATCATGTATAACGCATTGAATATCTGTTGTTTTGAGATTATGTTTCAAATGTTATCAGCTCTAATGTCATATGTTAGTAAAATAGTCACACAATGAATGCAGAGTTGGTTACTGCGTGTGTGTGTGTGTGTGTGTGTGTGTGTGTGTGTGTGTGTGTGTGTGTGTGTGTTTGCACATGTAATACTGTACCTGCCAAATGTCCGTGGGTTGAGTTAGGATAATAGACATATCTTAAAATGATTTTTTTGTTTACTATTTTGAGAAACATGGTTCACCTGGTCCATCTACATGGGATCATGGTCAGCTTGTAGATCTGCTATTTGAAGCAATTAAAAATGTTTGAAAGAAATGCCACAAAACTTTGGCGATAAGGGGTTAAGGTGGTGCACCAGATGGGTCCCTTAAAGAGGAAGACCACCCATTTTCAATATTGAACTGTGTCATTAATATAACTTAAGAGGAGTTGTGTGGAAATAGAAAAAAGTTCCCCCCCTTCTGTGTTGCCTAGAACTGGAGGATTGATTTTGGGGTTTGTATTGTAAAGTACAATGTGTGATGTCATCAAGTTGTACTTTACAATACAAACCCCAAAATCAATCGTCCAGTTCTAGGCAACACAGACGAGGGGGAAATTTTGTTTTTATTTCCACACAACTCCTCTAAGGTATATTAATGACACAGTTCAATATTGAAAATGGGTGGTCTTCCCCGTTAAAGAGGTGGTGCCATAGTTTTGTACTTTTTCTGATTTTCACGTGTCTAGGAGGTTGACGGTACTTCATTAGACCCCCTGGTGTGCTTGTTATGAGCGATTATGCATTCCCTTTTTATTTGGGTTTCTAGCTGGAGGCTGCCACCTGCTGGGTCAGACGTGCCCTTCCAAAAACACCCATACATATTACATCATAGAATCAACCCCTCCCCTAATTACCATTAACCCAACACATGTGGGTGTGGCTAACTTCAGCTGGGTGACCACCCACCATGACAATTGATTGATTGATTTGAGACTTTATTGTCAGTTTGCATAGGAAAAGGTACAGTTTCATGACGGTACAGTTCACTGGTACAAGGTCTACTAAAAGGAGATCCATGAAAAGACTAAGCTTATTTCAACAGGAAACCATTAAAGTATCTCATAACATAACAACCACGCATACCAATGAACTGGTGAGTGTGGCCACATAAAAACATCATTTTAACTCTTTCTGTACACGTTTTTGGACAACTTCTTCCTCCTAGTATAATCATAATAGCTGATAATCATGTTTTATAGAGGGGAAAATCATGGCACCCCATCTTTAAACATCAGGGTTTGGTTTAGAGTTTTATCTATCCTGTACTTAGTAGTGTGGTGACAGCACACACACACACACACACACACACACACACACACACACACACACACACACACACACACACACACACACACACACACACACACAGCCCATCTAAGAACATCAATTATTCAGCAATTTAATTGTATGTATTTATTTATTGATTGATTGATTGATCTGCTGGCAGCTTGTCATACGGTGAACTGAACGTTACTCTTATCATTTCTACTGCAGATGTCTGAATGAAACGTGTCCGTGTTGCTTTTTCCCTGCGTTCATCTTTATTATTTATTTATTCCATGGTGTTTTAAATGAGCTTTAAAACCATCTTTATTATTTATTTATTCCATGGTGTTTTAAATGAGCTTTAAAACCATCTTTATTATTTATTTATTCCATGGTGTTTTAAATGAGCTTTAAAACCATCTTTATTATTTATTTATTCCATGGTGTTTTAAATGAGCTTTAAAACCATCTTTATTATTTATTTATTCCATGGTGTTTTAAATGAGCTTTAAAACCAGCCTGACAACATGAGCTGTCAATCATCTATACTATAATTTTGCGAATGTCTGAGTGAGTGAGTGTCTGTCTGTCTCAGCGTTTCTCCTCGGTGGCTGGAGCAATTGATCTGAAATCGCATCACCATCAGCATATGAACACACCTGACATAACTGTGAAGCCCGTTTGTCACTTTCACAAATCGTATGCTGTATAATAGCATTTTTATGGTGTATCTACTCCTCCAGCCTCGTGAACTGTGTCCAGGCCACTGTTGGAAAGTGCACAGACCTGACGGCATGTACAACCTGCAGTATGATTGATTGATTGAAGACTTTGTCAGTTTGCAGAGGAAAAGGTACAGTTCACTGGTACAAGGCCAACTAAAAGGTACAGTTTCATGACGGTACAGTTCACTGGTACAAGGTCAACTAAAAGGAGATCCTAAGCAATTGGCTTGTTTGCACAGGAAACCATTAAACGGTATTATAATTGAGACCTGAAATCAGGCCTGGAATTTCGTCCTTTTAGGGTCAAGGCCACTTGACCTTTGGTGTTGTACATTGTTTGAGGGCACAAAGGTCAAATGCCAGGGCAGGAAGGCAATCAAATAAAACAAGATTTTAGTCCATTGAAAGAATTTGTTGAATTTAAGGGTTAGGTATGACAAGTCACAGGATTGCTTTAAAGATGGGGACTTGGGAGAGATTTAAGATTTCAGATTCTCAACAAAAGACACTGGTTTCTACGTGACAAGAAAGAGACACCAGTGTCTACATATTGACAGAGACAGAGGAGAAAGTGATACAGTCAGCTGGGGCATTAAGGCCACTGTGGCCTCAGGTCATTGATTGATTGATTGATTGGAGACTTTATTAGAAGTTTGCATAGGAAAAGGTACAGTTTCATGCCGGTACAGTTCACTGGTAAAAGGTCTACTAAAAGGAGATCCATGAAAAGACTAAGCTTATTTCCACAGGAAACCATTAAAGTATCTCATATAACATTGAATGACAGACGAATAGAACACAGTACTATGCAGTAGATATGTAAAGAAAAGAAAATGAGAGAACAAAAAAAAAGAAAACAGTAAGTCTAAAGAAACAGTAAGTATATACAAATAAGGGGGAGGGTAGGGTTGGGCTAAGGTTAGTTTTTTTTTACCAGTTGCGAACGGCTGCTGCCTGTAAGTGGTTTTTCAGGGCAATTTTAAAGGATGCTAGTGATCCACACTCCTTTATGGCCTTCGGTAAGGCTTTCCACATTTTGGTGGTATAGCAGAAGAACGAGTTTGACCCTTTGTTGGTTTTGACTCTGGGTTGAACGTGGTCTGTGGCGCTGCCTCTGGTGTTGTAATTATGGACATCCTTAATGTTTATAAAGTATTTTGACAGGTACTTGGGTATCATAGTGGTGTAGTGTATCTTGTACACCAGGCCCGTTGCAAGTTGCTGTACTCTGTCATCAACTCTGAGCCACCCCTCTTAACTGGTGAGTAGCGGTGAGGTGAGTCATGCCATTGGTTTGAGGGGCAACAGCGGCGATGGCCTTCATGGCCTCCATGAAATTCCTGCCCTGCCTGAAATACTTCAATCCAGCCACAGTAAAATAAATGAATGAATGAATGCTGTCAAAGTTAACACGTTATTAACATTTTAAAACATCGCAGATTGAAGCGGCAGTCGTTTTTCATGAATGAAATGCACTTTCCAATTTGTAAGGGAGATATACTGTAGTCTGTATACCAGGGGTCTTCAACGTTTTCAGGCCAAGGACCCCTTAGTTGAGAGAGCGATGAAGCAGGGACCCCTTAGTTGAGAGAGAGATGAAGCAGGGACCCCTTAGTTGAGAGAGACCCTTAGTTGAGAGAGAGATGAAGCAGGGACCCCTTAGTTGAGAGAGAGATGAAGCAGGGACCCCAGTTGAGAGAGAGAGATGAAGCAGGGACCCCTTAGTTGAGAGAGAGATGAAGCAGGGACCCCCACAACCTGTTCATAGATTCAATATAGTTTCATTGTTTGACAGCACAATCATCAGTGTATTTTGGATTCATGTCATTTGTGTTTTCAGATATTTAACCACTTGAACCGTCAATACTTAATAAACTTGACCTTTCACTCTGTACTTAGTCTGCTCTTTTTTCCCCCCTCAAACCAAACCTCTTTGCCTGAAAATAGCAGATCTACAAGCTTGAGCTTGTAGATCTGCTATTGTTGGTTAAAGTTCTCAGAATATGGATGCTAGAGTTCAAGTGGTAAATATACAAAAGGAGAAAAAAAGGTTTCTATCAAACAAAGATTTGGAGGACCCCCTGTAGTAACTCTGAGGACCCCCAAGGGGTCCCGGACCCCCTGTTGAAGACCCCTGCTGTATACATTGAAAACACACTAGTATACTGTATAGTGTATATACAGTATATATATGTATATATATATATATATATATATATATATATATACTAGTATAGCAGTCGTTCTCAAACCTATTTTCTAAAAAAAAAAGAAAAAAAAAAAAAAAGAAACAAGACATTCACCCAGGACCCAAACTAGAGAAAATCACAGACCTACAAGCTCACATGTCTCTTCGTGCCACATTAAGAGCTTGTAGATCAGCTCTTTTCACTATATTGTGATTGTATTTTGTTCGTGGCATTTCTTAGATGTGTTCGCTTGTTTGTTTGAAATGTTATAAAATGTAGGCTACACATACTTATTTCTAACAATAAAATGATATAGGCAATTTCAAAAAGGTTTTCCCATCTTTTTGAAATATAAATATTTTGTTAACGTAGGGAAAGAAATGCATGGGATTATTATATTAAATAGCAGATCTACAAGCTCACAACGCCTCACACTGTGCATTGTGAGCTTGTAGATCGGCTATTTTAGGCAAAGGGGTTTGGTATGTGTAGAGGGGGGAAAAGAGCAGACTAAGTACAGAGTGAAAGGTGAAGTTTAAGTATTGACGGTTCAAGTGGTTAAATATCTGAAAACACAAATTGACATGAATCCAAAATACACTGATGATTGTGCTGCCAAACAATGAAACTATATGGAATCTATGTACAGGTTGTGGGGGTCCCAGCTTCATCTCTCTCTCAACTAAGAGGGCCTTGGCCTGAAAACATTGAAGACCACTTCCTTATACACAAAGTTACAGTACTGTACTGAGTCAGAGTTAAGGCGTTGGGGACCACACAGAGGGAAATAAAACAAACTATCCTATCACTATAGCTGCAAAGACATGGACATCTACAGGCTATGGGTTCGGGGTCTGATTCAATTCAAACAGTAGGCCTGTAATCGTTTCAGTTGTTTTCTCATTGAGTGGGCTGAAAAGTGAGAGGGAGAAGCGATGATACATGAACAGCTTCAATATTGCAGTGTTGCATATTGCTGGTTCTTGACTTCAGGGTCAACATCAAACTTTAATCTGCAGCGTGTGGCCCTCAAACCATGCATTAACATTTGTCTTTGGGAGAGAGCATCATTTCAAATGCCAATAGTACCAGTGCCAGTCCAAGGAATCTATGACTGAAATTGTCAAGCGACAAAGTATTAAGTCACCAAGACTGCTGCTTGGCACATGTATATTGACCTACATGTACGACCTTTATAGAATTGTGAGGTTGCACTTGTCAATTCTAACCCTGATGGACTGAAGGGGACGGATGGACCTACGGACGGATGGGGTGCTGATAAGGAATGATGGTCTGATGGACTGACTGACGGATGGACTAATGAACTGACGGTGACTGACTGACTGACTGACTAAACTATGGTAGCGAGTAGCGACTACACCACGTTACTGACTAAATGAATGAATGATTTTATTTTCATGTCTGGCTGCCTTTCACAGCCCATCCCTTACGGGATTATTCAGACACAATTTAAATAACAGTTTTTCCAGTGCCAACATGCTGACACAAAAATGAATAACTAAATAAAGTAATACTGCATAATGTATGTATCTGATCAAAGGTACATCAGTAGTCTGATATTCTGACTAAATAAACTATGGTACTGTCCAGGGACATGGAGATAATGTTGGAGAGGCAGTGTCTGAAATGTTTAAAAGCACCGAAAATAGCAGACCTCCAAGCTCACAACGAGACTGACTGTGGTACTACTGACTAGACCGGTGCAGACTTGTTACTGACCAAACAAACTATGATACAGACAGACTCTAGATCCATTCAACACTTTTATAAAACCCAATGAGCAGGACACTGCGGGGAATTGAACCTCGTCCATAGTCAACCGTGGAACTAGGAGTTCCATACCAGTGTCTTTTGCTTTTGGATTTATTTAGGTTGAATGGATCAGTGTAGTCTGGTGTTTCAAACTGTCACAATATGTAGAATGCACACTATGATACTGACTAAACTATGTTTCACTTTGTTTCTGTATGCACAGTATGGCTGACTAAACTATAGTACATCTTGGCATTTCATAGCCTCTGTCCGGAGCCATGTGCTGACAGCTACTCACAAGCGCTCGTGGCTGCCCTTGGGTGTGCTTTTCCAAATAATACAAACAATCTCCTTTGCTGCTTGCATTCTTCTCCACACAATGTTCAAAGGCTCTGACAAAGCTTCTGTATTGAAGGGGATCTCCATCAAAACATGGAATCTCTCTTGGTGGCAGTAAGAGAGAAGTTTGTAGCTGTACTAGCATGACGGTTATGTCATTTTGTCTTTGTAATAAGATGAACATAGCTGAGGCTTTGTGGCTTCGTGAAGTTACAGTGGGGTCTGTTTGCTGCACAGCCGGGTTCATGTTTGTTGTATTGTCTTGAACATTGTCCTGTGCTGCATTCCAAGATACATGTGGTCTTTGTACAGATGGTGGTTGTGTTGGAATGGGTGGTTGTTGTTGTCGAGCAGGTTGTTGCGGTTGTAGTGGTTGCAGTGATGGTAGTTGATGTAGTAAAAATTGTAGTAAAGATTGCTGTGTGGAAGGTTGAGTTAACTGTTGCTGTGGTTGTAGAGATTGCTGTGTGGAAGGTTGAGTTAACTGTTGCTGTGGTTGTAGAGATTGCTGCGTGGAAGGTTGAGTTAACTGTTGCTGTGGTTGTAGAGATTGCTGTGTGGAAGGTTGAGTTAACTGTTGCTGTGGTTGTAGAGATTGCTGTGTGGAAGGTTGAGTTAACTGTTGCTGTGGTTGTAGAGATTGCTGTGTGGAAGGTTGAGTTAACTGTTGCTGTGGTTGTAGAGATTGCTGCGTGGAAGGTTGAGTTAGAGTTTGATGTGGTAGTGGAGGTTGCTGCATGGTAGGTTGGAAATCTTTGGCTTGAGGATTGAGTGTGACTGTGGGTTCCTTTAACATGGTTCCTTTCCTGTAGTAGGATTCCATTCCATCTGAATGTGTGAGTGACAGAGCTTGGCGACTGGGGGCGACTGCTATTTTTGCGTTGGTAGCTCTCAGTTGTGCATCAAGCTCCATCATTTCCTTTCTCTTTTTCAGCATTTCTTCCTCCTCCTCCATTTTCCTTTTCTTTTTCAGAATGTTTTCCTTGCTCCCTTGATTAAGTTTAAATACTTCATAAACACACATTGCATCTCATGTTGGGATCCAGTTTGCATCCACTCCCAAATGCTTTTTTGCGGGTCAGACGCCTTGTTCAATTTTGCCTCTCTTTTTGCAAATTTTCCAGTTTATCCAATAGGGCTTTAGGTGTCAATATGCTTTTTCGTTTCATGACCGGTGTCTCAGTTTCGACAACACTTTGAGTGGTTTTGGACTGCTTTTCAGCCTCTGGGGGCTGTGAACCCTTTACAACAGCCAGCGTGCATTGTGTCACCATCAGTAGGCCTATGCGTTTCAGCCAAAGTGGCAGGTAGTTCAACCATTGCGCATAATTCATTTTCATCCTGAACACCTTTATCAGACGCCATAATAAATAGCAATGCAAAATACCAACAGTTCAAATATAAAACAGTGCCTTCAGTGAAATCAGAACAATGTGCAAAACCCAAACTTAAATCACAGTTAAAACCTCAAAACCTTAAGAACAGAGTCAGACCCACGAACAGGTTATAACCATAACATTGTAACAGTGAACCATGAACCCTCGAGCGGGTTACAACCATAAAACTGAAACCATGTGAAACCAGTGATTTGAGACCCTACTTGCTGTTGAAGGTTGAGATAACTGTTGCTGTGGTTGTAGAGATTGCTGCGTGGAAGGTTGAGTTAGCGGTTGCTGTGGTTGTAGAGATTGCTGCGTGGAAGGTTGAGTTAGCGGTTGCTGTGGTTGTAGAGATTGCTGCGTGGAAGGTTGAGTTAACTGTTGCTGTGGTTGTAGAGATTGCTGCGTGGAAGGTTGAGTTAACTGTTGCTGTGGTTGTAGAGGTTGCTGCGTGGAAGGTTGAGTTAGCGGTTGCTGTGGTAGTGGAGGTTGCTGCATGGTAGGTTGGAACTCTTTTGCTTGAGGATTGAGTGTGACTGCGGGTTCCTTTAACAAGTTTCCTTTCCCGTAGTAGGATTCATTTATCATTTTTGCATTGAACCATAAATCATGTTTTGCCTTCTCCTTCGGGGCAATACTGGCAACAGAGCTTTCTGAGCATCCATTGCTTCCTTGATTCAGTTTAAATACAGTTTACAGTTTACAGTTTAGGCATTTATCAGACGCTTTTAATCCAAAGCGACTTACAATAAGCAGATAACATCACAATAATAAACAAGATAATATGTCAGTACATCATCAACAATATAACAAATGCAAATGGATATCTATCTAGAAAAAACACAATATAATCAAAGTTCTGAAAAAAAACCTAAAAAACAAAAACAAATGCTAACTAGCTTCATGTATTCATTGATTCTTTTTCTGTAGTGCTAAGGGTTTAGGTCATAAACACACGTTGATTCAGTTTAAATACGTCATAAACACACATTGATTCAGTTTAAATACTTCATAAATACATATTAAGTTTAAATACTTCTCAAACACACATTGATTCAGTTTAAATACTTCATAAAAACACATTGTTTAAATACTTCATAAACACACATTGATTCAGTTTAAATACTTCATAAACACACATTGATTAAGTTTAAATACTTCATAAACACACATTGCACCTCATGTTGGGATCCAGTTTGCATCCACTCCCAAATGCTTTTTTGCAGGTTAGTTGCCTTGTTCAATTTTGCCTTTCTCTCTTTATATGCTTTTTCGTTTTGTGATCAAGTGTCTCCAACTGGTTTCGGACAGTTTCAGCCTCTGGGGGCTGTGAACCCTTTAAAACAGCCAGCGTGCATTGTGTCACCATCAGTAGGCCTATCCCTTCAGTGAAATCAGAACAATGTGCTAAACCCAAACTTAAATCAGTTAAAACCTCAAAACCTTCAGAACAGAGTCAGACCCACGAACGGGTTGCAACCATAACATTGTAACAGTGAACCATGAACCCTCAAAGGGGTTACAACCATAAAACTGAAACCATGAACCACCAATGCATTGGACTTGTACCCGATTGTAGACTTGCTGTGGTTGTAGAGGTTGCTGCGTGGAAGGTTGAGTTAACTGTTGCTGTGGTTGTAGAGATTGCTGCGTGGAAGGTTGAGTTAGCGTTTGCTGTGGTTGTAGAGATTGCTGCATGGAAGGTTGAGTTAGCGGTTGCTGTGGTTGTAGAGGTTGCTGCGTGGAAGGTTGAGTTAGCGGTTGCTGTGGTAGTGGAGGTTGCTTCATGGTAGGTTGGAACTCTTTGGCTTGAGGATTGAGTGTGAGTGCGGGTTCCTTTAACAAGTTTCCTTTCCCGTAGTAGGATTCATTTATCATTTTTGCATTGAACCATAAATTATGTTTTGCCTTTCTCCTCCGGGGGCAATACTGGCAACAGAGCCTTCTGAGCATCTCTTGCTTCCTTGATTCAGTTTAAATACTTCATAAACACACATTGATTCAGTTTAAATACTTCATAAACACACATTGATTCAGTTTAAATACGTCATAAACACACATTGATTACGTTTAAATACTTCATAAACACACATTGATTCAGTTTAAATACTTCTTAAACACACATTGATTCAGTTTAAATACGTCATAAACACACATTGATTCCCACCATCAGTAGGCCTATGCCTTCAGTGAAATCAGAACAATGTGCAAAACCTGAACTTAAATCAGTTAAAACCTCAAAACCTTCAGAGTCAAACCCACGAACGGGTTGCAACCATAACATTGTAACAGTGAACCATGAACCCTCGAACAGATTACAACCATAACACTGAAACCATGAACCACCAATGCATTGGACTTGTACCCTGTTCTGAGCATCTCTTGCTTCCTTGATTAAGTTTAAATACTTCATAAACACACATTAATTCAGTTTAAATACGTCATAAACACACATTGATTAAGTTTAAATACTTCATAAACACACATTAAGTTTAAATACTTCATAAACACACATTGATTCAGTTTAAATACGTCATAAACACACATTGCACCTCATGTTGGGATCCAGTTTGCATCCACTCCCAAATGCTTTTTTGCAGGTTATATGCCTTGTTCAATTTTGCCTTTCTCTCTTTATATGCTTTTTCGTTTTGTGATCAAGTGTCTCCGACTGGTTTCGGACAGTTTCAGCCTCTGGGGGCTGTGAACCCTTTAAAACAGCCAGCGTGCATTGTGTCACCATCAGTAGGCCTATCCCTTCAGTGAAATCAGAAGAAACCAAACTTAAATCAGTTAAAACCTCAAAACCTTCAGAACAGAGTCAGACCCACGAACGGGTTGCAACCATAACATTGTAACAGTGAACCATGAACCACCAATGCATTGGACTTGTACCCGATTGTAGACTTGCTGTGGTTGTAGAGGTTGCTGCGTGGAAGGTTGAGTTAACTGTTGCTGTGGTTGTAGAGATTGCTGTGTGGAAGGTTGAGTTAACTGTTACTGTGGTTGTAGAGATTGCTGCGTGGAAGGTTGAGTTAACTGTTGCTGTGGTTGTAGAGATTGCTGCGTGGAAGGTTGAGTTAACTGTTGCTGTGTGAACTTTGGTGTGTAACACTGCTATGTTTGCGTTGGTAGCTCTCAGTTGTGCATCAAGCTCCATAATTTCCTCTTTTTTAACATTTCTTCCTCCTCCTCCATTTCCCGTTTATTTTTCAGAACGTTTTCCCTCTCCTCCAGAGTGTACTTCTCCTTTAATGTATCACATTAGAATGCTGTCTGTTGGTTTAATTAGATTGTCCACATCATCCTCATTCTCTTGAACCATTTCCACAGCCTTTGTACTTTGTGTCCAAGTATTCACTTCATCCCCGAATTCCTTGACATTTATCATTTTTGCATTGAACTATAAATCATGTTTTGACTTCTCCTCCGGGGGCAATACTGGCAACAGAGTCTTCTGAGCATCTCTTGCTTCCTTGATTAAGTTTAAATGGATTCAGTTTAAATACTTCATAAACACACATTGATTAAGTTTAAATACTTCATAAACAAACATTGCACCTCATGTTGGGATCCAGTTTGCATCCACTCCCAAATGCTTTTTTGCAGGTTAGTTGCCTTGTTCAATTTTGCCTTTCTCTCTTTATATGCTTTTTCGTTTTGTGATCAAGTGTCTCCGACTGGTTTCGGAAAGTTTCAGCCTCTGGGGGCTGTGAACCCTTTAAAACAGCCAGCGTGCATTGTGTCACCATCAGTAGGCCTATCCCTTCAGTGAAATCAGAAAAATGTGCTAAACCCAAACTTAAATCAGTTAAAACCTCAAAACCTTCAGAACAGAGTCAGACCCACGAACGGGTTGCAACCATAACATTGTAACAGTGAACCATGAACCCTCAAAGGGGTTACAACCATAAAACTGAAACCATGAACCACCAATGCATTGGACTTGTACCCGATTGTAGACTTGCTGTGGTTGTAGAGGTTGCTGCGTGGAAGGTTGAGTTAACTGTTGCTGTGGTTGTAGAGATTGCTGCGTGGAAGGTTGAGTTAACTGTTGCTGTGGTTGTAGAGATTGCTGCGTGGAAGGTTGAGTTAACTGTTGCTGTGGTTGTAGAGATTGCTGCGTGGAAGGTTGAGTTAACTGTTGCTGTGGTTGTAGAGATTGCTGCATGTTAGGTTGCAACTCTTTGGCTTGAGGATTGAGTTTGACTGTGGGTTCCTTTAACATGGTTTCTTTCCTGTAGTAGGATTCCATTCCATCTGAATGTGTGAGTGACAGAGCTTGGCGACTAGGGGATTGTAACACTGCTATTTTTTCGTTGGTAGCTCTCAGTTGTGCATCAAGCTCCAGCATTTCCTTTCTCTTTCTCAGCATTTCTTCCTCCTGCTCCATTTCCCTTTTCTTTTTCAGAATGTTTTCCTTTGTACTTTGTGTCCAAGTATTCACTTCATCCACAAATTCCATGACATTTATCATTTTTGCATTGAACCATGAATAATGTTTTGCCTTATCCTCCGGGAGCAATACTGGCAACAGAGCCTTCTGAGCATCTCTTGCTTCCTTGATTCAGTTTAAATACTTCTTAAACACACATTGATTAAGTTTAAATACTTCATAAACAACACATTGCACCGCATGTTTGGATCCAGTTTGCATCCACTCCCAAATGCTTTTTTGCAGGTTAGATGCCTTATTCAATTTTGTATTTCTCTCTTTTAGCAAAGTTTCCAGTTTATCCAGTAGGGCTTTAGGTGTCAATATGATTTTTCGTGTCTCCGTTTCGTGTCTCCGTTTCGACAGGACTTTGAGTGGTTTCGGACAGTTTTTCAGCCTCTGTGGGCTGTGAACCCTTTACAACAGCCAGCATACATTTTGCGTCACCATCAGTAGGCCTATGCCTTCAGTGAAATCAGAACAATGTGCAAAACCTGAACTTAAATCAGTTAAAACCTCAAAACCTTCAGAACAGAGTCAAACCCACGAACGGGTTGCAACCATAACATTGTAACAGTGCACCATGAACCCTCGAACAGATTACAACCATAACACTGAAACCATGAACCACCAATGCATTGGACTTGTACCCTGTTGTAGACTTGCTGTGGTTGTAGAGGTTGCTGTGTGGAAGGTTGAGTTAACTGTTGCTGTGGTTTTAGAGGTTGCTGCGTGGAAGTTTGAGTTAACTGTTGCTGTGGTTGTAGAGATTGCTGCGTGGAAGGTTGAGTTAACTGTTGCTGTGGTTGTAGAGATTGCTGCGTGGAAGGTCGAGTTAACTGTTGCTGTGGTTGTAGAGATTGCGTGTGGAAGGTTGAGTTAGCGGTTGCTGTGGTAGTGGAGGTTGCGGCATGGTAGGTTGGAACTCTTTGGCTTGAGGATTGAGTGTGACTGCGGGTTCCTTTAACAAGTTTCCTTTCCCGTAGTAGGATTCATTTATCATTTTTGCATTGAACCATAAATCATGTTCTGGCTTCTCCTCTGGGGCAATACTGGTAACAGAGCCTTCTGAGCATCTCTTGCTTCCTTGATTAAGTTTAAATACTTCATAAACACACATTAATTCAGTTTAAATACGTCATAAACACACATTGATTAAGTTTAAATACTTCATAAACACACATTAATTCAGTTTAAATACGTCATAAACACACATTGATTAAGTTTAAATACTTCATAAACACACATTAAGTTTAAATAATTCATAAACACACATTGATTCAGTTTAAATACGTCATAAACACAAATTGATTAAGTTTAAATTCTTCATAAACACACATTGATTAAGTTTAAATACTTCATAAACACACATTGCACCTCATGTTGGGATCCAGTTTGCATCCACTCCCAAATGCTTTTTTGCAGGTTAGATGCCTTGTTCAATTTTGCCTTTCTCTCTTTATATGCTTTTTCGTTTTGTGATCAAGTGTCTCCGACTGGTTTCGGACAGTTTCAGCCTCTGGGGGCTGTGAACCTTTAAAACAGCCAGCGTGCATTGTGTCACCATCAGTAGGCCTATCCCTTCAGTGAAATCAGTAAAATGTGCTAAACCCAAACTTAAATCAGTTAAAACCTCAAAACCTTCAGAACAGAGTCAGACCCACGAACGGGTTGCAACCATAACATTGTAACAGTGAACCATGAACCCTCAAAGGGGTTACAACCATAAAACTGAAACCATGAACCACCAATGCATTGGACTTGTACCCGATTGTAGACTTGCTGTGGTTGTAGAGGTTGCTGCGTGGAAGGTTGAGTTAACTGTTGCTGTGGTTGTAGAGATTGCTGCGTGGAAGGTTGAGTTAACTGTTGCTGTGGTTGTAGAGATTGCTGCGTGGAAGGTTGAGTTAACTGTTGCTGTGGTTGTAGAGATTGCTGCGTGGAAGGTTGAGTTAACTGTTGCTGTGGTTGTAGAGATTGCTGCATGTTAGGTTGCAACTCTTTGGCTTGAGGATTGAGTGTGACTGTGGGTTCCTTTAACATGGTTTCTTTCCTGTAGTAGGATTCCATTCCATCTGAATGTGTGAGTGACAGAGCTTGGCGACTAGGGGATTGTAACACTGCTATTTTTTCGTTGGTAGCTCTCAGTTGTGCATCAAGCTCCAGCATTTCCTTTCTCTTTCTCAGCATTTCTTCCTCCTGCTGCATTTCCCTTTTCTTTTTCAGAATGTTTTCCTTTGTACTTTGTGTCCAAGTATTCACTTCATCCACAAATTCCATGACATTTATCATTTTTGCATTGAACCATGAATAATGTTTTGCCTTATCCTCCGGGAGCAATACTGGCAACAGAGCCTTCTGAGCATCTCTTGCTTCCTTGATTCAGTTTAAATACTTCTTAAACACACATTGATTAAGTTTAAATACTTCATAAACAACACATTGCACCGCATGTTTGGATCCAGTTTGCATCCACTCCCAAATGCTTTTTTGCAGGTTAGATGCCTTGTTCAATTTTGTATTTCTCTCTTTTAGCAAAGTTTCCAGTTTATCCAGTAGGGCTTTAGGTGTCAATATGATTTTTCGTGTCTCCGTTTCGTGTCTCCGTTTCGACAGGACTTTGAGTGGTTTCGGACAGTTTTTCAGCCTCTGTGGGCTGTGAACCCTTTACAACAGCCAGCATACATTTTGCGTCACCATCAGTAGGCCTATGCCTTCAGTGAAATCAGAACAATGTGCAAAACCTGAACTTAAATCAGTTAAAACCTCAAAACCTTCAGAACAGAGTCAAACCCACGAACGGGTTGCAACCATAACATTGTAACAGTGCACCATGAACCCTCGAACAGATTACAACCATAACACTGAAACCATGAACCACCAATGCATTGGACTTGTACCCTGTTGTAGACTTGCTGTGGTTGTAGAGGTTGCTGTGTGGAAGGTTGAGTTAACTGTTGCTGTGGTTTTAGAGGTTGCTGCGTGGAAGTTTGAGTTAACTGTTGCTGTGGTTGTAGAGATTGCTGCGTGGAAGGTTGAGTTAACTGTTGCTGTGGTTGTAGAGATTGCTGCGTGGAAGGTCGAGTTAACTGTTGCTGTGGTTGTAGAGATTGCGTGTGGAAGGTTGAGTTAGCGGTTGCTGTGGTAGTGGAGGTTGCGGCATGGTAGGTTGGAACTCTTTGGCTTGAGGATTGAGTGTGACTGCGGGTTCCTTTAACAAGTTTCCTTTCCCGTAGTAGGATTCATTTATCATTTTTGCATTGAACCATAAATCATGTTCTGGCTTCTCCTCTGGGGCAATACTGGTAACAGAGCCTTCTGAGCATCTCTTGCTTCCTTGATTAAGTTTAAATACTTCATAAACACACATTAATTCAGTTTAAATACGTCATAAACACACATTGATTAAGTTTAAATACTTCATAAACACACATTAATTCAGTTTAAATACGTCATAAACACACATTGATTAAGTTTAAATACTTCATAAACACACATTAAGTTTAAATAATTCATAAACACACATTGATTCAGTTTAAATACGTCATAAACACAAATTGATTAAGTTTAAATTCTTCATAAACACACATTGATTAAGTTTAAATACTTCATAAACACACATTGCACCTCATGTTGGGATCCAGTTTGCATCCACTCCCAAATGCTTTTTTGCAGGTTAGATGCCTTGTTCAATTTTGCCTTTCTCTCTTTATATGCTTTTTCGTTTTGTGATCAAGTGTCTCCGACTGGTTTCGGACAGTTTCAGCCTCTGGGGGCTGTGAACCTTTAAAACAGCCAGCGTGCATTGTGTCACCATCAGTAGGCCTATCCCTTCAGTGAAATCAGAAAAATGTGCTAAACCCAAACTTAAATCAGTTAAAACCTCAAAACCTTCAGAACAGAGTCAGACCCACGAACGGGTTGCAACCATAACAGTGTAACAGTGAACCATGAACCACCAATGCATTGGACTTGTACCCGATTGTAGACTTGCTGTGGTTGTAGAGGTTGCTGCGTGGAAGGTTGAGTTAACTGTTGCTGTGGTTGTAGAGATTGCTGTGTGGAAGGTTGAGTTAACTGTTACTGTGGTTGTAGAGATTGCTGCGTGGAAGGTTGAGTTAACAGTTGCTGTGGTTGTAGAGGTTGCTGTGTGGAAGGTTGAGTTAACTGTTGCTGTGGTTGTAGAGATTGCTGCGTGGAAGGTTGA
This sequence comes from Nannobrachium achirus, assembly GCF_963921795.1. Taxonomy (NCBI): domain Eukaryota; kingdom Metazoa; phylum Chordata; class Actinopteri; order Myctophiformes; family Myctophidae; genus Nannobrachium; species Nannobrachium achirus. The sequence goes on along the minus strand of NC_137833.1, from coordinate 1,234,181 downwards.
GTTAACTGTTGCTGTGTGAACTTTGTTTTTTTAACACTGCTATGTTTGCGTTGGTAGCTCTCAGTTGTGCATCAAGCTCCATAATTTCCTATTTTTTAACATTTCTTCCTCCTCCTCCATTTCCCGTTTCTTTTTCAGAACGTTTTCCCTCTCCTCCAGAGTGTACTCCTCCTTTAATGTATCACATTAGAATGCTGTCTGTTGGTTTAATTAGATTGTCCACATCATCCTCATTCTCTTGAAACATTTCCACAGCCTTTGTAGTTTGTGTCCAAGTATTCACTTCATCCCCAAATTCCTTGACATTTATCATTTTTGCATTGAACTATAAATCATGTTTTGCCTTCTCCTCCGGGGGCAATACTGGCAACAGAGTCTTCTGAGCATCTCTTGCTTCCTTGATTAAGTTTAAATGGATTCAGTTTAAATACTTCATAAACACACATTGATTAAGTTTAAATACTTCATAAACAAACATTGCACCTCATGTTTGGATCCAGTTTGCATCCACTCCCAAATGCTGCGTGGAAGGTTGAGTTAGCGGTTGCTGTGGTAGTGGAGGTTGCTTCATGGTAGGTTGGAACTCTTTGGCTTGAGGATTGAGTGTGACTGCGGGTTCCTTTAACAAGTTTCCTTTCCCGTAGTAGGATTCATTTATCATTTTTGCATTGAACCATAAATTATGTTTTGCCTTCTCCTCCGGGGGCAATACTGGCAACAGAGCCTTCTGAGCATCTCTTGCTTCCTTGATTCAGTTTAAATACTTCATAAACACACATTGATTCAGTTTAAATACTTCATAAACACACATTGATTCAGTTTAAATACGTCATAAACACACATTAAGTTTAAATACTTCATAAACACACATTGATTGAGTTTAAATACTTCTTAAACACACATTGATTCACTTTAAATACGTCATAAACACACATTGATTCACTTTAAATACTTCATAAACACACATTGATTAAGTTTAAATACTTCATAAACACACATTGCACCTCATGTTGGGATCCAGTTTGCATCCACTCCCAAATGCTTTTTTGCAGGTTAGTTTCCTGGTTCAATTTTGCCTTTCTCTCTTTATATGCTTTTTCGTTTTGTGATCAAGTGTCCCCGACTGGTTTCGGACAGTTTCAGCCTCTGGGGGCTGTGAACCATTTAAAACAGCCAGCGTGCATTGTGTCACCATCAGTAGGCCTATCCCTTCAGTGAAATCAGAAAAATGTGCTAAACCCAAATTTAAATCAGTTAAAACCTCAAAACCTTCAGAACAGAGTCAGACCCACGAACGGGTTGCAACCATAACATTGTAACAGTGAACCATGAACCCTCAAAGGGGTTACAACCATAAAACTGAAACCATGAACCACCAATGCATTGGACTTGTACCCGATTGTAGACTTGCTGTGGTTGTAGAGGTTGCTGCGTGGAAGGTTGAGTTAACTGTTGCTGTGGTTGTAGAGATTGCTGCGTGGAAGGTTGAGTTAACTGTTGCTGTGGTTGTAGAGATTGCTGCGTGGAAGGTTGAGTTAACTGTTGCTGTGGTTGTAGAGATTGCTGCATGTTAGGTTGCAACTCTTTGGCTTGAGGATTGAGTGTGACTGTGGGTTCCTTTAACATGGTTTCTTTCCTGTAGTAGGATTCCATTCCATCTGAATGTGTGAGTGACAGAGCTTGGCGACTAGGGGATTGTAACACTGCTATTTTTCCGTTGGTAGCTCTCAGTTGTTCATCAAGCTCCAGCATTTCCTTTCTCTTTCTCAGCATTTCTTCCTCCTGCTCCATTTCCCTTTTCTTTTTCAGAATGTTTTCCTTTGTACTTTGTGTCCAAGTATTCACTTCATCCACAAATTCCATGACATTTATCATTTTTGCATTGAACCATGAATAATGTTTTGCCTTATCCTCCGGGAGCAATACTGGCAACAGAGCCTTCTGAGCATCTCTTGCTTCCTTGAATCAGTTTAAATACTTCTTAAACACACATTGATTAAGTTTAAATACTTCATAAACACACATTGCACCTCATGTTTGGATCCAGTTTGCATCCACTCCCAAATGCTTTTTTGCAGGTTAGATGCCTTGTTCAATTTTGTATTTCTCTCTTTTAGCAAAGTTTCCAGTTTATCCAGTAGGGCTTTAGGTGTCAATATGATTTTTCGTGTCTCCGTTTCGTGTCTCCGTTTCGACAGGACTTTGAGTGGTTTCGGACAGTTTTTCAGCCTCTGTGGCCTTTACAACAGCCAGCATACATTTTGCGTCACCATCAGTAGGCCTATGCCTTCAGTGAAATCAGAACAATGTGCAAAACCTGAACTTAAATCAGTTAAAACCTCAAAACCTTCAGAACAGAGTCAAACCCACGAACGGGTTGCAACCATAACATTGTAACAGTGAACCATGAACCCTCGAACAGATTACAACCATAACACTGAAACCATGAACCACCAATGCATTGGACTTGTACCCCGTTGTAGACTTGCTGTGGTTGTAGAGGTTGCTGCGTGGAAGGTTGAGTTAACTGTTGCTGTGGTTGTAGAGATTGCTGCGTGGAAGGTCGAGTTAACTGTTGCTGTGGTTGTAGAGATTGCTGTGTGGAAGGTTGAGTTAGCGGTTGCTGTGGTTGTAGAGGTTGCTGTGTGGAAGGTTGAGTTAGCGGTTGCTGTGGTAGTGGAGGTTGCGGCATGGTAGGTTGGAACTCTTTGGCTTGAGGATTGAGTGTGACTGCGGGTTCCTTTAACAAGTTTCCTTTCCCGTAGTAGGATTCATTTATAATTTTTGCATTGAACCATAAATCATGTTCTGCCTTCTCCTCTGGGGCAATACTGGTAACAGAGCCTTCTGAGCATCTCTTGCTTCCTTGATTAAGTTTAAATACTTCATAAACACACATTAATTCAGTTTAAATACGTCATAAACACACATTGATTAAGTTTAAATACTTCATAAACACACATTAAGTTTAAATACTTCATAAACACACATTAAGTTTGAATACTTCTTAAACACACATTGATTCAGTTTAAATACGTCATAAACACACATTGATTCAGTTTAAATACTTCATAAACACACATTAAGTTTAAATACTTCATAAACACACATTGCACCTCATGTTGGGATCCAGTTTGCATCCACTCCCAAATGCTTTTTTGCAGGTTAGTTGCCTTGTTCAATGTTGCCTTTCTCTCTTTATATGCTTTTTCGTTTTGTGATCAAGTGTCTCCGACTGGTTTCGGACAGTTTCAGCCTCTGGGGGCTGTGAACCCTTTAAAACAGCCAGCGTGCATTGTGTCACCATCAGTAGGCCTATCCCTTCAGTGAAATCAGAAAAATGTGCTAAACCCAAACTTAAATCAGTTAAAACCTCAAAACCTTCAGAACAGAGTCAGACCCACGAACGGGTTGCAACCATAACATTGTAACAGTGAACCATGAACCCTCAAAGGGGTTACAACCATAAAACTGAAACCATGAACCACCAATGCATTGGACTTGTACCCGATTGTAGACTTGCTGTGGTTGTAGAGGTTGCTGCGTGGAAGGTTGAGTTAACTGTTGCTGTGGTTGTAGAGATTGCTGCGTGGAAGGTTGAGTTAACTGTTGCTGTGGTTGTAGAGATTGCTGCGTGGAAGGTTGAGTTAACTGTTGCTGTGGTTGTAGAGATTGCTGCATGTTAGGTTGCAACTCTTTGGCTTGAGGATTGAGTGTGACTGTGGGTTCCTTTAACATGGTTTCTTTCCTGTAGTAGGATTCCATTCCATCTGAATGTGTGAGTGACAGAGCTTGGCGACTAGGGGATTGTAACACTGCTATTTTTCCGTTGGTAGCTCTCAGTTGTGCATCAAGCTCCAGCATTTCCTTTCTCTTTCTCAGCATTTCTTCCTCCTGCTCCATTTCCCTTTTCTTTTTCAGAATGTTTTCCTTTGTACTTTGTGTCCAAGTATTCACTTCATCCACAAATTCCATGACATTTATCATTTTTGCATTGAACCATGAATACTGTTTTGCCTTATCCTCCGGGAGCAATACTGGCAACAGAGCCTTCTGAGCATCTCTTGCTTCCTTGATTCAGTTTAAATACTTCTTAAACACACATTGATTAAGTTTAAATACTTCATAAACACACATTGCACCTCATGTTTGGATCCAGTTTGCATCCACTCCCAAATGCTTTTTTGCAGGTTAGATGCCTTGTTCAATTTTGTATTTCTTTCTTTTAGCAAAGTTTCCAGTTTATCCAGTAGGGCTTTAGGTGTCAATATGATTTTTCGTGTCTCCGTTTCGTGTCTCCGTTTCGACAGGACTTTGAGTGGTTTCGGACAGTTTTTCAGCCTCTGTGGCCTTTACAACAGCCAGCATACATTTTGCGTCACCATCAGTAGGCCTATGCCTTCAGTGAAATCAGAACAATGTGCAAAACCTGAACTTAAATCAGTTAAAACCTCAAAACCTTCAGAACAGAGTCAAACCCACGAACGGGTTGCAACCATAACATTGTAACAGTGAACCATGAACCCTCGAACAGATTACAACCATAACACTGAAACCATGAACCACCAATGCATTGGACTTGTACCCCGTTGTAGACTTGCTGTGGTTGTAGAGGTTGCTGCGTGGAAGGTTGAGTTAACTGTTGCTGTGGTTGTAGAGATTGCTGCGTGGAAGGTCGAGTTAACTGTTGCTGTGGTTGTAGAGATTGCTGTGTGGAAGGTTGAGTTAGCGGTTGCTGTGGTTGTAGAGGTTGCTGTGTGGAAGGTTGAGTTAGCGGTTGCTGTGGTAGTGGAGGTTGCGGCATGGTAGGTTGGAACTCTTTGGCTTGAGGATTGAGTGTGACTGCGGGTTCCTTTAACAAGTTTCCTTTCCAGTTTACAGTTTACAGTTTAGGCATTTAGCAGACGCTTTTAATCCAAAGCGACTTACAATAAGCAGATAACATCACAATAATAAACAAGATAATATGTCAGTACATCATCAACAATATAACAAATGCAAATGGATATCTATCTAGAAAAAACACAATATAATCAAAGTTCTGAAAAAACCTAAAAAACAAAAACAAATGCTAACTAGCTTCATGTATTCATTGATTCTTTTCTGTAGTGCTAAGGGTTTAGGTGGAGTCTGAAAAGGTGAGTCTTCAGTCCACGGCGAAAGCTAGCGAGTGAGTCCGTTGTTCTAAGTGCGACAGGGAGTTTATTCCACAACTTGGGGGCCAGGAGGGCAAACTGTCTCGGACGAGTGGATTTTTGCCCTGGAGTTTTGAGCGAGGGTTCTGTCAGCATCCCTGTGTTGGCTGATCTAAGTGACCGGGTGGGGGTGTAGGGGTTGATCAGCTTCTGGAGGTATGGAGGAGCCATACCTTTGGCTGCTTTGAAGGTCAGCATCAGTGTTTTGTATTCAGTGCGGGCCGCAACCGGGAGCCAGTGGAGGCTGCGGAGAAGGGGAGAGACATGTGAGAACTTAGGCTGGTTGAAGACCAGTCGTGCCGCGGCATTTTGGATCAGTTGGAGAGGTTTAAGTGCACATGCCGGGAGACCAGTGAGGAGAGAGTTACAATAGTCAAGCTTTGATATGACAGATGTCTGAATGAGGAGCTGGGCTGCCTCCTGGGTGAGGAAGGGTCTGATTTTACGGATGTTATAGAGTGTGAACCTACATGACCGGGTGACTGATGCAATGTGTGCCTTGAATGATAGCTGGCTGTCCAGGACCACACCAAGGTTTCTAGCAGTAGGAACTGAAGTCACAAATGCATTATCTATGGAAATAGTGAGATCTTGCATGGGGCAAGACTTAGCTGGGAAGAAGAGTAGCTCCGTCTTGTCCGGGTTCAGCTTAAGGTGGTGGGCTGACATCCACTGTGAGATGTCGGCCAGACATGCAGCAATGCGTTCTTCCACCTGGGTGGCAGAAGGGGGGAAGGACAAAAACAGTTGAGTGTCATCAGCATAGCAGTGATAGGATAGATTGTGAGCAGAGATAACAGCACCAAGGGATTTGGTGTACAGGGAGAAAAGCAGAGGGCCAAGTACGGATCCCTGGGGGACTCCCGTTTGGAGGGTTCGGGGGGATGAAAGCAAACCTTTCCATGAGACCTGATAGGTCCGGTCCGACAGGTAGGAGGAGAACCACTTTAGTGCCGTCCCGGTGATGCCTAGGTCAGCAAGGGTGTCCAGGAGCAGCTGGTGATTCACTGTGTCGAATGCCGCTGATAGATCCATAGTAGGATTCATTTATCATTTTTGCATTGAACCATAAATCATGTTCTGCCTTCTCCTCTGGGGCAATACTGGTAACAGAGCCTTCTGAGCATCTCTTGCTTCCTTGATTAAGTTTAAATACTTCATAAACACACATTAATTCAGTTTAAATACGTCATAAACACACATTGATTAAGTTTAAATACTTCATAAACACACATTAAGTTTAAATACTTCATAAACACACATTAAGTTTGAATACTTCTTAAACACACATTGATTCAGTTTAAATACGTCATAAACACACATTGATTCAGTTTAAATACTTCATAAACACACATTAAGTTTAAATACTTCATAAACACACATTGCACCTCATGTTGGGATCCAGTTTGCATCCACTCCCAAATGCTTTTTTGCAGGTTAGTTGCCTTGTTCAATTTTGCCTTTCTCTCTTTATATGCTTTTTCGTTTTGTGATCAAGTGTCTCCGACTGGTTTCGGACAGTTTCAGCCTCTGGGGGCTGTGAACCCTTTAAAACAGCCAGCGTGCATTGTGTCACCATCAGTAGGCCTATCCCTTCAGTGAATCAGAAAAATGTGCTAAACCCAAACTTAAATCAGTTAAAACCTCAAAACCTTCAGAACAGAGTCAGACCCACGAACGGGTTGCAACCATAACATTGTAACAGTGAACCATGAACCCTCAAAGGGGTTACAACCATAAAACTGAAACCATGAACCACCAATGCATTGGACTTGTACCCGATTGTAGACTTGCTGTGGTTGTAGAGGTTGCTGCGTGGAAGGTTGAGTTAACTGTTGCTGTGGTTGTAGAGATTGCTGCGTGGAAGGTTGAGTTAACTGTTGCTGTGGTTGTAGAGATTGCTGCATGTTAGGTTGCAACTCTTTGGCTTGAGGATTGAGTGTGACTGTGGGTTCCTTTAACATGGTTTCTTTCCTGTAGTAGGATTCCATTCCATCTGAATGTGTGAGTGACAGAGCTTGGCGACTAGGGGATTGTAACACTGCTATTTTTCCGTTGGTAGCTCTCAGTTGTGCATCAAGCTCCAGCATTTCCTTTCTCTTTCTCAGCATTTCTTCCTCCTGCTCCATTTCCCTTTTCTTTTTCAGAATGTTTTCCTTTGTACTTTGTGTCCAATTATTCACTTCATCCACAAATTCCATGACATTTATCATTTTTGCATTGAACCATGAATACTGTTTTGCCTTATCCTCCGGGAGCAATACTGGCAACAGAGCCTTCTGAGCATCTCTTGCTTCCTTGATTCAGTTTAAATACTTCTTAAACACACATTGATTAAGTTTAAATACTTCATAAACACACATTGCACCTCATGTTTGGATCCAGTTTGCATCCACTCCCAAATGCTTTTTTGCAGGTTAGATGCCTTGTTCAATTTTGTATTTCTCTCTTTTAGCAAAGTTTCCAGTTTATCCAGTAGTGCTTTAGGTGTCAATATGATTTTTCGTGTCTCCGTTTAGTGTCTCCGTTTCGACAGGACTTTGAGTGGTTTCGGACAGTTTTTCAGCCTCTGTGGGCTGTGAAACCTTTACAACAGCCAGCATACATTTTGCGTCACCATCAGTAGGCCTATGCCTTCAGTGAAATCAGAACAATGTGCAAAACCTGAACTTAAATCAGTTAAAACCTCAAAACCTTCAGAACAGAGTCAAACCCACGAACGGGTTGCAACCATAACATTGTAACAGTGAACCATGAACCCTCGAACAGATTACAACCATAACACTGAAACCATGAACCACCAATGCATTGGACTTGTACCCCGTTGTAGACTTGCTGTGGTTGTAGAGGTTGCTGTGTGGAAGGTTGAGTTAACTGTTGCTGTGGTTTTAGAGGTTGCTGCGTGGAAGTTTGAGTTAACTGTTGCTGTGGTTGTAGAGATTGCTGCGTGGAAGGTCGAGTTAACTGTTGCTGTGGTTGTAGAGATTGCTGTGTGGAAGGTTGAGTTAGCGGTTGCTGTGGTTGTAGAGGTTGCTGTGTGGAAGGTTGAGTTAGCGGTTGCTGTGGTAGTGGAGGTTGCGGCATGGTAGGTTGGAACTCTTTGGCTTGAGGATTGAGTGTGACTGCGGGTTCCTTTAACAAGTTTCCTTTCCCGTAGTAGGATTCATTTATCATTTTTGCATTGAACCATAAATCATGTTCTGCCTTCTCCTCTGGGGCAATACTGGTAACAGAGCCTTCTGAGCATCTCTTGCTTCCTTGATTAAGTTTAAATACTTCATAAACACACATTAATTCAGTTTAAATACGTCATAAACACACATTGATTAAGTTTAAATACTTCATAAACACACATTAAGTTTAAATACTTCATAAACACACATTAAGTTTGAATACTTCTTAAACACACATTGATTCAGTTTAAATACATCATAAACACACATTGATTCAGTTTAAATACTTCATAAACACACATTAAGTTTAAATACTTCATAAACACACATTGCACCTCATGTTGGGATCCAGTTTGCATCCACTCCCAAATGCTTTTTTGCAGGTTAGTTGCCTTGTTCAATTTTGCCTTTCTCTCTTTATATGCTTTTTCGTTTTGTGATCAAGTGTCTCCGACTGGTTTCGGACAGTTTCAGCCTCTGGGGGCTGTGAACCCTTTAAAACAGCCAGCGTGCATTGTGTCACCATCAGTAGGCCTATCCCTTCAGTGAAATCAGAAAAATGTGCTAAACCCAAACTTAAATCAGTTAAAACCTCAAAACCTTCAGAACAGAGTCAGACCCACGAACGGGTTGCAACCATAACATTGTTAACAGTGAACCATGAACCCTCAAAGGGGTTACAACCATAAAACTGAAACCATGAACCACCAATGCATTGGACTTGTACCCGATTGTAGACTTGCTGTGGTTGTAGAGGTTGCTGCGTGGAAGGTTGAGTTAACTGTTGCTGTGGTTGTAGAGATTGCTGCGTGGAAGGTTGAGTTAACTGTTGCTGTGGTTGTAGAGATTGCTGCGTGGAAGGTTGAGTTAACTGTTGCTGTGGTTGTAGAGATTGCTGCATGTTAGGTTGCAACTCTTTGGCTTGAGGATTGAGTGTGACTGTGGGTTCCTTTAACATGGTTTCTTTCCTGTAGTAGGATTCCATTCCATCTGAATGTGTGAGTGACAGAGCTTGGCGACTAGGGGATTGTAACACTGCTATTTTTCCGTTGGTAGCTCTCAGTTGTGCATCAAGCTCCAGCATTTCCTTTCTCTTTCTCAGCATTTCTTCCTCCTGCTCCATTTCCCTTTTCTTTTTCAGAATGTTTTCCTTTGTACTTTGTGTCCAAGTATTCACTTCATCCACAAATTCCATGACATTTATCATTTTTGCATTGAACCATGAATAATGTTTTGCCTTATCCTCCGGGAGCAATACTGGCAACAGAGCCTTCTGAGCATCTCTTGCTTCCTTGATTCAGTTTAAATACTTCTTAAACACACATTGATTAAGTTTAAATACTTCATAAACACACATTGCACCTCATGTTTGGATCCAGTTTGCATCCACTCCCAAATGCTTTTTTGCAGGTTAGATGCCTTGTTCAATTTTGTATTTCTCTCTTTTAGCAAAGTTTCCAGTTTATCCAGTAGTGCTTTAGGTGTCAATATGATTTTTCGTGTCTCCGTTTCGACAGGACTTTGAGTGGTTTCGGACAGTTTTTCAGCCTCTGTGGGCTGTGAACCCTTTACAACAGCCAGCATACCTTTTGCGTCACCATCAGTAGGCCTATGCCTTCAGTGAAATCAGAACAATGTGCAAAACCTGAACTTAAATCAGTTAAAACCTCAAAACCTTCAGAACAGAGTCAAACCCACGAACGGGTTGCAACCATAACATTGTAACAGTGAACCATGAACCCTCGAACAGATTACAACCATAACACTGAAACCATGAACCACCAATGCATTGGACTTGTACCCCGTTGTAGACTTGCTGTGGTTGTAGAGGTTGCTGTGTGGAAGGTTGAGTTAACTGTTGCTGTGGTTTTAGAGGTTGCTGCGTGGAAGTTTGAGTTAACTGTTGCAGTGGTTGTAGAGATTGCTGCGTGGAAGGTTGAGTTAACTGTTGCTGTGGTTGTAGAGATTGCTGCGTGGAAGGTCGAGTTAACTGTTGCTGTGGTTGTAGAGATTGCTGTGTGGAAGGTTGAGTTAGCGGTTGCTGTGGTTGTAGAGGTTGCTGTGTGGAAGGTTGAGTTAGCGGTTGCTGTGGTAGTGGCGGTTGCGGCATGGTAGGTTGGAACTCTTTGGCTTGAGGATTGAGTGTGACTGCGGGTTCCTTTAACAAGTTTCCTTTCCCGTAGTAGGATTCATTTATCATTTTTGCATTGAACCATAAATCATGTTCTGCCTTCTCCTCTGGGGCAATACTGGTAACAGAGCCTTCTGAGCATCTCTTGCTTCCTTGATTAAGTTTAAATACTTCATAAACACACATTAATTCAGTTTAAATACGTCATAAACACACATTGATTAAGTTTAAATACTTCATAAACACACATTAAGTTTAAATACTTCATAAACACACATTAAGTTTGAATACTTCTTAAACACACATTGATTCAGTTTAAATACGTCATAAACACACATTGATTCAGTTTAAATAATTCATAAACACACATTAAGTTTAAATACTTCATAAACACACATTGCACCTCATGTTGGGATCCAGTTTGCATCCACTCCCAAATGCTTTTTTGCAGGTTAGTTGCCTTGTTCAATTTTGCCTTTCTCTCTTTATATGCTTTTTCGTTTTGTGATCAAGTGTCTCCGACTGGTTTCGGACAGTTTCAGCCTCTGGGGGCCGTGAACCCTTTAAAACAGCCAGCGTGCATTGTGTCACCATCAGTAGGCCTATCCCTTCAGTGAAATCAGAAAAATGTGCTAAACCCAAACTTAAATCAGTTAAAACCTCAAAACCTTCAGAACAGAGTCAGACCCACGAACGGGTTGCAACCATAACATTGTAACAGTGATCCATGAACCCTCAAAGGGGTTACAACCATAAAACTGAAACCATGAACCACCAATGCATTGGACTTGTACCCGATTGTAGACTTGCTGTGGTTGTAGAGGTTGCTGCGTGGAAGGTTGAGTTAACTGTTGCTGTGGTTGTAGAGATTGCTGCGTGGAAGGTTGAGTTAACTGTTGCTGTGGTTGTAGAGATTGCTGCGTGGAAGGTTGAGTTAACTGTTGCTGTGGTTGTAGAGATTGCTGCATGTTAGGTTGCAACTCTTTGGCTTGAGGATTGAGTGTGACTGTGGGTTCCTTTAACATGGTTTCTTTCCTGTAGTAGGATTCCATTCCATCTGAATGTGTGAGTGACAGAGCTTGGCGACTAGGGGATTGTAACACTGCTATTTTTCCGTTGGTAGCTCTCAGTTGTGCATCAAGCTCCAGCATTTCCTTTCTCTTTCTCAGCATTTCTTCCTCCTGCTCCATTTCCCTTTTCTTTTTCAGAATGTTTTCCTTTGTACTTTGTGTCCAAGTATTCACTTCATCCACAAATTCCATGACATTTATCATTTTTGCATTGAACCATGAATAATGTTTTGCCTTATCCTCCGGGAGCAATACTGGCAACAGAGCCTTCTGAGCATCTCTTGCTTCCTTGATTCAGTTTAAATACTTCTTAAACACACATTGATTAAGTTTAAATACTTCATAAACACACATTGCACCTCATGTTTGGATCCAGTTTGCATCCACTCCCAAATGCTTTTTTGCAGGTTAGATGCCTTGTTCAATTTTGTATTTCTCTCTTTTAGCAAAGTTTCCAGTTTATCCAGTAGTGCTTTAGGTGTCAATATGATTTTTCGTGTCTCCGTTTCGTGTCTCCGTTTCGACAGGACTTTGAGTGGTTTCGGACAGTTTTTCAGCCTCTGTGGGCTGTGAACCCTTTACAACAGCCAGCATACATTTTGCGTCACCATCAGTAGGCCTATGCCTTCAGTGAAATCAGAACAATGTGCAAAACCTGAACTTAAATCAGTTAAAACCTCAAAACCTTCAGAACAGAGTCAAACCCACGAACGGGTTGCAACCATAACATTGTAACAGTGAACCCTCGAACAGATTACAACCATAACACTGAAACCATGAACCACCAATGCATTGGACTTGTACCCCGTTGTAGACTTGCTGTGGTTGTAGAGGTTGCTGTGTGGAAGGTTGAGTTAACTGTTGCTGTGGTTTTAGAGGTTGCTGCGTGAAAGTTTGAGTTAACTGTTGCTGTGGTTGTAGAGATTGCTGCGTGGAAGGTTGAGTTAACTGTTGCTGTGGTTGTAGAGATTGCTGCGTGGAAGGTCGAGTTAACTGTTGCTGTGGTTGTAGAGATTGCTGTGTGGAAGGTTGAGTTAGCGGTTGCTGTGGTCGTAGAGGTTGCTGTGTGGAAGGTTGAGTTAGCGGTTGCTGTGGTAGTGGAGGTTGCGGCATGGTAGGTTGGAACTCTTTGGCTTGAGGATTTAGTGTGACTGCGGGTTCCTTTAACAAGTTTCCTTTCCCGTAGTAGGATTCATTTATCATTTTTGCATTGAACCATAAATCATGTTCTGCCTTCTCCTCTGGGGCAATACTGGTAACAGAGCCTTCTGAGCATCTCTTGCTTCCTTGATTAAGTTTAAATACTTCATAAACACACATTAATTCAGTTTAAATACGTCATAAACACACATTGATTAAGTTTAAATACTTCATAAACACACATTAAGTTTAAATACTTCATAAACACACATTAAGTTTAAATACTTCATAAACACACATTAAGTTTGAATACTTCTTAAACACACATTGATTCAGTTTAAATACGTCATAAACACACATTGATTCAGTTTAAATACTTCATAAACACACATTGATTAAGTTTAAATACTTCATAAACACACATTGCACCTCATGTTGGGATCCAGTTTGCATCCACTCCCAAATGCTTTTTTGCAGGTTAGTTGCCTTGTTCAATTTTGCCTTTCTCTCTTTATATGCTTTTTCGTTTTGTGATCAAGTGTCTCCGACTGGTTTCGGACAGTTTCAGCCTCTGGGGGCTGTGAACCCTTTAAAACAGCCAGCGTGCATTGTGTCACCATCAGTAGGCCTATCCCTTCAGTGAATCAGAAAAATGTGCTAAACCCAAACTTAAATCAGTTAAAACCTCAAAACCTTCAGAACAGAGTCAGACCCACGAACGGGTTGCAACCATAACATTGTAACAGTGAACCATGAACCCTCAAAGGGGTTACAACCATAAAACTGAAACCATGAACCACCAATGCATTGGACTTGTACCCGATTGTAGACTTGCTGTGGTTGTAGAGGTTGCTGCGTGGAAGGTTGAGTTAACTGTTGCTGTGGTTGTAGAGATTGCTGCGTGGAAGGTTGAGTTAACTGTTGCTGTGGTTGTAGAGATTGCTGCGTGGAAGGTTGAGTTAACTGTTGCTGTGGTTGTAGAGATTGCTGCATGTTAGGTTGCAACTCTTTGGCTTGAGGATTGAGTGTGACTGTGGGTTCCTTTAACATGGTTTCTTTCCTGTAGTAGGATTCCATTCCATCTGAATGTGTGAGTGACAGAGCTTGGCGACTAGGGGATTGTAACACTGCTATTTTTCCGTTGGTAGCTCTCAGTTGTGCATCAAGCTCCAGCATTTCCTTTCTCTTTCTCAGCATTTCTTCCTCTTGCTCCATTTCCCTTTTCCTTTTCAGAATGTTTTCCTTTGTACTTTGTGTCCAAGTATTCACTTCATCCACAAATTCCATGACATTTATCATTTTTGCATTGAACCATGAATAATGTTTTGCCTTATCCTCCGGGAGCAATACTGGCAACAGAGCCTTCTGAGCATCTCTTGCTTCCTTGATTCAGTTTAAATACTTCTTAAACACACATTCAGTTTAAATACTTCTTAAACACACATTAAGTTTAAATACTTCATAAACACACATTGCACCTCATGTTTGGATCCAGTTTGCATCCACTCCCAAATGCTTTTTTGCAGGTTAGATGCCTTGTTCAATTTTGTATTTCTCTCTTTTAGCAAAGTTTCCAGTTTATCCAGTAGTGCTTTAGGTGTCAATATGATTTTTCGTGTCTCCGTTTCGACAGGACTTTGAGTGGTTTCGGACAGTTTTTCAGCCTCTGTGGGCTGTGAACCCTTTACAACAGCCAGCATACATTTTGCGTCACCATCAGTAGGCCTATGCCTTCAGTGAAATCAGAACAATGTGCAAAACCTGAACTTAAATCAGTTAAAACCTCAAAACCTTCAGAACAGAGTCAAACCCACGAACGGGTTGCAACCATAACATTGTAACAGTGAACCATGAACCCTCGAACAGATTACAACCATAACACTGAAACCATGATTCACCAATGCATTGGACTTGTACCCCGTTGTAGACTTGCTGTGGTTGTAGAGGTTGCTGTGTGGAAGGTTGAGTTAACTGTTGCTGTGGTTTTAGAGGTTGCTGCGTGGAAGTTTGAGTTAACTGTTGCTGTGGTTGTAGAGATTGCTGCGTGGAAGGTTGAGTTAACTGTTGCTGTGGTTGTAGAGATTGCTGCGTGGAAGGTCGAGTTAACTGTTGCTGTGGTTGTAGAGATTGCTGTGTGGAAGGTTGAGTTAGCGGTTGCTGTGGTTGTAGAGGTTGCTGTGTGGAAGGTTGAGTTAGCGGTTGCTGTGGTAGTGGAGGTTGCGGCATGGTAGGTTGGAACTCTTTGGCTTGAGGATTGAGTGTGACTGCGGGTTCCTTTAACAAGTTTCCTTTCCCGTAGTAGGATTCATTTATAATTTTTGCATTGAACCATAAATCATGTTCTGCCTTCTCCTCTGGGGCAATACTGGTAACAGAGCCTTCTGAGCATCTCTTGCTTCCTTGATTAAGTTTAAATACTTCATAAACACACATTAATTCAGTTTAAATACTTCATAAACACACATTGATTAAGTTTAAATACTTCATAAACACACATTAAGTTTAAATACTTCATAAACACACATTAAGTTTGAATACTTCTTAAACACACATTGATTCAGTTTAAATACGTCATAAACACACATTGATTCAATTTAAATACTTCATAAACACACATTAAGTTTAAATACTTCATAAACACACATTGCACCTCATGTTGGGATCCAGTTTGCATCCACTCCCAAATGCTTGTTTGCAGGTTAGTTGCCTTGTTCAATTTTGCCTTTCTCTCTTTATATGCTTTTTCGTTTTGTGATCAAGTGTCTCCGACTGGTTTCGGACAGTTTCAGCCTCTGGGGGCTGTGAACCCTTTAAAACAGCCAGCGTGCATTGTGTCACCATCAGTAGGCCTATCCCTTCAGTGAATCAGAAAAATGTGCTAAACCCAAACTTAAATCAGTTAAAACCTCAAAACCTTCAGAACAGAGTCAGACCCGCAAACGGGTTGCAACCATAACATTGTAACAGTGAACCATGAACCCTCAAAGGGGTTACAACCATAAAACTGAAACCATGAACCATCAATGCATTGGACTTGTACCCGATTGTAGACTTGCTGTGGTTGTAGAGGTTGCTGCGTGGAAGGTTGAGTTAACTGTTGCTGTGGTTGTAGAGATTGCTGCGTGGAAGGTTGAGTTAACTGTTGCTGTGGTTGTAGAGATTGCTGCGTGGAAGGTTGAGTTAACTGTTGCTGTGGTTGTAGAGATTGCTGCATGTTAGGTTGCAACTCTTTGGCTTGAGGATTGAGTGTGACTGTGGGTTCCTTTAACATGGTTTCTTTCCTGTAGTAGGATTCCATTCCATCTGAATGTGTGAGTGACAGAGCTTGGCGACTAGGGGATTGTAACACTGCTATTTTTCCGTTGGTAGCTCTCAGTTGTGCATCAAGCTCCAGCATTTCCTTTCTCTTTCTCAGCATTTCTTCCTCCTGCTCCATTTCCCTTTTCTTTTTCAGAATGTTTTCCTTTGTACTTTGTGTCCAAGTATTCACTTCATCCACAAATTCCATGACATTTATCATTTTTGCATTGAACCATGAATAATGTTTTGCCTTATCCTCCGGGAGCAATACTGGCAACAGAGCCTTCTGAGCATCTCTTGCTTCCTTGATTCAGTTTAAATACTTCTTAAACACACATTCAGTTTAAATACTTCTTAAACACACATTAAGTTTAAATACTTCATAAACACACATTGCACCTCATGTTTGGATCCAGTTTGCATCCACTCCCAAATGCTTTTTTGCAGGTTAGATGCCTTGTTTAATTTTGTATTTCTCTCTTTTAGCAAAGTTTCCAGTTTATCCAGTAGTGCTTTAGGTGTCAATATGATTTTTCGTGTCTCCGTTTCGACAGGACTTTGAGTGGTTTCGGACAGTTTTTCAGCCTCTGTGGGCTGTGAACCCTTTACAACAGCCAGCATACATTTTGCGTCACCATCAGTAGGCCTATGCCTTCAGTGAAATCAGAACAATGTGCAAAACCTGAACTTAAATCAGTTAAAACCTCAAAACCTTCAGAACAGAGTCAAACCCACGAACGGGTTGCAACCATAACATTGTAACAGTGAACCATGAACCCTCGAACAGATTACAACCATAACACTGAAACCATGAACCACCAATGCATTGGACTTGTACCCCGTTGTAGACTTGCCGTGGTTGTAGAGGTTGCTGTGTGGAAGGTTGAGTTAACTGTTGCTGTGGTTTTAGAGGTTGCTGCGTGGAAGTTTGAGTTAACTGTTGCTGTGGTTGTAGAGATTGCTGCGTGGAAGGTTGAGTTAACTGTTGCTGTGGTTGTAGAGATTGCTGCGTGGAAGGTCGAGTTAACTGTTGCTGTGGTTGTAGAGATTGCTGTGTGGAAGGTTGAGTTAGCGGTTGCTGTGGTTGTAGAGGTTGCTGTGTGGAAGGTTGAGTTAGCGGTTGCTGTGGTAGTGGAGGTTGCGGCATGGTAGGTTGGAACTCTTTGGCTTGAGGATTGAGTGTGACTGCGGGTTCCTTTAACAAGTTTCCTTTCCCGTAGTAGGATTCATTTATCATTTTTGCATTGAACCATAAATCATGTTCTGCCTTCTCCTCTGGGGCAATACTGGTAACAGAGCCTTCTGAGCATCTCCTTCTTCCTTGATTAAGTTTAAATACTTCATAAACACACATTAATTCAGTTTAAATACGTCATAAACACACATTGATTAAGTTTAAATACTTCATAAACACACATTAAGTTTAAATACTTCATAAACACACATTAAGTTTGAATACTTCTTAAACACACATTGATTCAGTTTAAATACGTCATAAACACACATTGATTCAGTTTAAATACTTCATAAACACACATTAAGTTTAAATACTTCATAAACACACATTGCACCTCATGTTGGGATCCAGTTTGCATCCACTCCCAAATGCTTTTTTGCAGGTTAGTTGCCTTGTTCAATTTTGCCTTTCTCTCTTTATATGCTTTTTCGTTTTGTGATCAAGTGTCTCCGACTGGTTTCGGACAGTTTCAGCCTCTGGGGGCTGTGAACCCTTTAAAACAGCCAGCGTGCATTGTGTCACCATCAGTAGGCCTATCCCTTCAGTGAAATCAGAAAAATGTGCTAAACCCAAACTTAAATCAGTTAAAACCTCAAAACCTTCAGAACAGAGTCAGACCCACGAACGGGTTGCAACCATAACATTGTAACAGTGAACCATGAACCCTCAAAGGGGTTACAACCATAAAACTGAAACCATGAACCACCAATGCATTGGACTTGTACCCGATTGTAGACTTGCTGTGGTTGTAGAGGTTGCTGCGTGGAAGGTTGAGTTAACTGTTGCTGTGGTTGTAGAGATTGCTGCGTGGAAGGTTGAGTTAACTGTTGCTGTGGTTGTAGAGATTGCTGCGTGGAAGGTTGAGTTAACTGTTGCTGTGGTTGTAGAGATTGCTGCATGTTAGGTTGCAACTCTTTGGCTTGAGGATTGAGTGTGACTGTGGGTTCCTTTAACATGGTTTCTTTCCTGTAGTAGGATTCCATTCCATCTGAATGTGTGAGTGACAGAGCTTGGCGACTAGGGGATTGTAACACTGCTATTTTTCCGTTGGTAGCTCTCAGTTGTGCATCAAGCTCCAGCATTTCCTTTCTCTTTCTCAGCATTTCTTCCTCCTGCTCCATTTCCCTTTTCTTTTTCAGAATGTTTTCCTTTGTACTTTGTGTCCAAGTATTCACTTCATCCACAAATTCCATGACATTTATCATTTTTGCATTGAACCATGAATAATGTTTTGCCTTATCCTCCGGGAGCAATACTGGCAACAGAGCCTTCTGAGCATCTCTTGCTTCCTTGATTCAGTTTAAATACTTCTTAAACACACATTCAGTTTAAATACTTCTTAAACACACATTAAGTTTAAATACTTCATAAACACACATTGCACCTCATGTTTGGATCCAGTTTGCATCCACTCCCAAATGCTTTTTTGCAGGTTAGATGCCTTGTTCAATTTTGTATTTCTCTCTTTTAGCAAAGTTTCCAGGTTATCCAGTAGTGCTTTAGGTGTCAATATGATTTTTCGTGTCTCCGTTTCGACAGGACTTTGAGTGGTTTCGGACAGTTTTTCAGCCTCTGTGGGCTGTGAACCCTTTACAATAGCCAGCATACATTTTGCGTCACCATCAGTAGGCCTATGCCTTCAGTGAAATCAGAACAATGTGCAAAACCTGAACTTAAATCAGTTAAAACCTCAAAACCTTCAGAACAGAGTCAAACCCACGAACGGGTTGCAACCATAACATTGTAACAGTGAACCATGAACCCTCGAACAGATTACAACCATAACACTGAAACCATGAACCACCAATGCATTGGACTTGTACTCCGTTGTAGACTTGCTGTGGTTGTAGAGGTTGCTGTGTGGAAGGTTGAGTTAACTGTTGCTGTGGTTTTAGAGGTTGCTGCGTGGAAGTTTGAGTTAACTGTTGCTGTGGTTGTAGAGATTGCTGCGTGGAAGGTTGAGTTAACAGTTGCTGTAGTTGTAGAGATTGCTGCGTGGAAGGTCGAGTTAACTGTTGCTGTGGTTGTAGAGATTGCTGTGTGGAAGGTTGAGTTAGCGGTTGCTGTGGTTGTAGAGGTTGCTGTGTGGAAGGTTGAGTTAGCTGTGGTAGTGGAGGTTGCGGCATGGTAGGTTGGAACTCTTTGGCTTGAGGATTGAGTGTGACTGCGGGTTCCTTTAACAAGTTTCCTTTCCCGTAGTAGGATTCATTTATCATTTTTGCATTGAACCATAAATCATGTTCTGCCTTCTCCTCTGGGGCAATACTGGTAACAGAGCCTTCTGAGCATCTCTTGCTTCCTTGATTAAGTTTAAATACTTCATAAACACACATTAATTCAGTTTAAATATGTCATAAACACACATTGATTAAGTTTAAATACTTCATAAACACACATTAAGTTTAAATACTTCATAAACACACATTAAGTTTGAATACTTCATAAACACACATTGATTCAGTTTAAATACGTCATAAACACACATTAAGTTTAAATACTTCATAAACACACATTGATTAAGTTTAAATACTTCATAAACACACATTGCACCTCATGTTGGGATCCAGTTTGCATCCACTCCCAAATGCTTTTTTGCAGGTTAGATGCCTTGTTCAATTTTGCCTCTCTCTCTTTATATGCTTTTTCATTTTGTGATCAAGTGTCTCCGACTGGTTTCGGACAGTTTCAGCCTCTGGGGGCTGTGAACCCTTTAAAACAGCCAGTGTGCATTGTGTCACCATCAGTAGGCCTATGCCTTCAGTGAAATCAGAACAATGTGCTAAACCCAAACTTAAATCAGTTAAAACCTCAAAACCTTCAGAACATTGTCAGAGCCATGAACGGGTTGCAACCATAACATTGTAACAGTGAACCATGAACCACCAATGCATTGGACTTGTACCCGATTGTAGACTTGCTGTGGTTGTAGAGGTTGCTGCGTGGAAGGTTGAGTTAACTGTTGCTGTGGTTGTAGAGATTGCTGCGTGGAAGGTTGAGTTAACTGTTGCTGTGGTTGTAGAGATTGCTGTGTGGAAGGTTGAGTTAACTGTTGCTGTGGTTGTAGAGATTGCTGCGTGGAAGGTTGCGTTAACTGTTGCTGTGATTGTAGAGATTGCTGTGTTGAAGGTTGAGTTAACTGTTGCTGTGGTTGTAGAGATTGCTGCGTGGAAGGTTGAGTTAACTGAAGCTGTGATTGTAGAGATTGCTGCGTGGAAGGTTGAGTTAACTGTTACTGTGGTTGTAGAGATTGCTGCGTGGAAGGTTGAGTTAACTGTTGCTGTGGTTGTAGAGGTTGCTGTGTGGAAGGTTGAGTTAACTGTTGCTGTGGTTGTAGAGATTGCTGCGTGGAAGGTTGAGTTAACTGTTGCTGTGTGAACTTTGGTTTGTAACACTGCTATGTTTGCGTTGGTAGCTCTCAGTTGTGCATCAAGCTCCATAATTTCCTCTTTTTTAACATTTCTTCCTCCTCCTCCATTTCCTGTTTCTTTTTCAGAACGTTTTCCCTCTCCTCCAGAGTGTACTTCTCCTTTAATGTATCACATTAGAATGCTGTCTGTTGGTTTAATTAGATTGTCCACATCATCCTCATTCTCTTGAACCATTTCCACAGCCTTTGTACTTTGTGTCCAAGTATTCACTTCATCCCCGAATTCCTTGACATTTATCATTTTTGCATTGAACTATAAATCATGTTTTGCCTTCTCCTCCGGGGGCAATACTGGCAACAGAGTCTTCTGAGCATCTCTTGCTTCCTTGATTAAGTTTAAATGGATTCAGTTTAAATACTTCATAAACACACATTGATTAAGTTTAAATACTTCATAAACAAACATTGCACCTCATGTTTGGATCCAGTTTGCATCCACTCCCAAATGCTTTTTTGCAGGTTAGATGCCTTGTTCAATTTTGTTTCTCTCTCTTTTAGTAAAGTTTCCAGTTTATCCAGTAGGGCTTTAGGTGTTCGTTTTGTGACCATGTGGCTCCGTTTTCAACAGCACTTTGAGTGGTTTCGGACAGTTGTTCAGCCTCTGTGGGCTGTGAACCCTTTACAACAGCCAGCGTGCATTGCATCACCATCAGTAGGCCTATGCCTTCAGTGAAATCAGAACAATGTGCAAAACCCGAACTTAAATTAGTTAAAACCTCAAAACCTTCAGAACAAAGTCAGACCCACGAACGGGTTGCAACCATAACATTGTAACAGTGAACCATGAACTCTCGAACGGGTTACTACCATAAAACTGAAACCATGAACCACCAATGCATTGGACTTGTACCCGGGTTACAACCATAAAACTGAAACCATGAACCACCAATGCATTGGACTTGTACCCGGTTTTAGACTTGCTGTGGTTGTAGAGGTTGCTGCGTGGAAGGTTGAGTTAACTGTTGCTGTGGTTGTAGAGGTTGCTGCGTGGAAGGTTGAGTTAACTGTTGCTGTGGTTGTAGAGATTGCTGCGTGAAAGGTTGAGTTAACTGTTGCTGTGGTTGTAGTGATTGCTGTGTGGAAGGTTGAGTTAACTGTTGCTGTGGTTGTAGAGATTGCTGCGTGGAAGGTTGAGTTAGCGGTTGCTGTGGTTATAGAGTTTGCTGCATGGTAGGTTGGAACGCTTTGGCTTGAGGATTGAGTGTGACTGTGGGTTCCTTTAACATGGTTTCTTTCCTGTAGTAGGATTCCATTCAATCTGAATGTGTGAGTGACAGAGCTTGGCGACTAGGGGATTGTAACACTACTATGTTTGCATTGGTAGCTCTCAGTTGTGCATCAAGCTCCAGCATTTCCTTTCTCTTTTTCAGCATTTCTTCCTCCTGCTCCATTTCCCTTTTCTTTTTCAGAATGTTTCCTTTGTACTTTGTGTCCAAGTATTCACTTCATCTACAAATTCCTTGACATTTATAATTTTTGCATTGAACCATGAATCATGTTTTGCTTTCTCCTCCGGGGGCAATACTGGCAACAGAGCCTTCTGAGAATCTCTGGCTTCCTTGATTAAGTTTAAATGCTTCATAAACACACATTGATTCAGTTTATATACTTCATAAACACACATTGTACATCATGTTTGGATCCAGTTTGCATCCAGTTCATAAACACACATTGATTAAGTTTGAATACTTCATAAACGCACATTGATTAAGTTTAAATACCTCATAAACACACATTAAGTTTAAATACTTCATAAACACACATTGATTCAGTTTAAATATTTCATAAACACACATTAAGTTTAAATACTTCATAAACACACATTGAACCTCATGTTTGGATCCAGTTTGCATCCACTCCCAAATGCTTTTTTGCAGGTCAGATGCCTTGTTCAATTTTGCCTTTCTCTCTTTTTGCAAAGTTTCCAGTTTATCCAGTAGGGCTTTAGGGTTTAGGTGTCAATCTGCTTTTTCGTTTTGTGACCGGGGTCTCCGTTTCAACACTGAGTGATTTCTTACAGTTTTTCAGCCTCTGGGGGCTGTGAACCCTTTACAACAGCCAGCGTGGCTGGCTCAACCTGCGCAGATTCAAGTTCAAGTTCTACCCTTTGAGTGTGAATTGCGTCACCATCAGTAGGCCTATGCGTTTCAGCCCCAGTGGCGGGTAGTTCAACCACTGCGCATAATTCATTTTCATCCTGAACACCTTTATCAGACGCCACAATGAATAGCAATGCAAAATACCAACAGTTCAAATATAAAACAGTGCCTTCAGTGAAATCAGAACAATGTGCAAAACCCAAACTTAAATCACAGTTAAAACCTCAAAACCTTCAGAACAGAATCAGACCCACTAACAGGTTGCAAACATAACATTGTAACAGTGAACCATGAACCCTCGAGCGGGTTACAACCATAAATCTGAAACCATGAACCACCAATGCATTGGGCCCGCTATTAATACTGTTCAAAGTGAACCTGTGTGCACACAATAGTTTTTATATGGCCATATAATATTAGGTACCCTGGTACCTAATATTAGAAGAATGGAACAGAGCCTTCATTAGTAACACTGACTGTGTTTGAGCGGAATGGAACAGAGCAATTTCCTTCCAACATGGCTGCCGTGCATAGAGCCTAAACTCCGGCAGCATGGTGGTGTTACAGTGAGATTAGTGACCTTCAGAAACATGTGACCATCTTGCAAACTTCACATAAACATCAACGCCAAAAACCTGGCAAGACAGGGGTCCATAATTCTTTAGAATCATGACATTGCGTACATGAGTAAATAATACGACAAAAAGCAACAGGGGCTTTGGGGAAAAAGTGGTTAATAATGAGACATTCCGTCAAAACATCAAACACATCACACCCTCCCAGGTTTAAGATGCTGCACCATCAAACAGAGGAAATGATTTATATAAGCAAACAGACTGTGTGAAAGCACACCTGTCTGAGAGGAGCTAGCAGTCATAAAGTAAGATCTAAGAATAAGAAAATAAATACCCTAAGTGCCTGCACTGCTTTTACTGAGTGCAGACACAGAAAACATCCTAATCTATGGCCTAATTGGGTTGGACAAAATAAGGCAACTCTGCAAAATCATTAGGGGGTGGCAAACTGGCCAATGATGTGACTTCAACATCCTCTCCATCAGAATGGATCATTTCCCTATCCTGGGAGAGAGCACGGTCAGACAGTGCATAATCAGCTGTGGGGATCATAGCATACTGGCCTATGAATGACTTCATGAATGACTTAACAAGAACACCAAGACAAGGGATCACGCAACACACCAAGACAGCAAAAACCAACACCAAGACACAGACAAGACCGACTCTGTTTGAGCGGAATGGAACAGAGTAATTTCCTTCCAACATGGCTGCCGTGCATAGAGCACATTGATTCAGTTGAAATACTTCATAAACACACATTGCACCTCATGTTTGGATCCAGTTTGCATCCAGTTCATAAACACACATTGATTAAGTTTGAATACTTCATAAACGCACATTGATTAAGTTTAAATACCTCATAAACACACATTAAGTTTAAATACTTCATAAACACACATTGATTCAGTTTAAATATTTCATAAACACACATTAAGTTTAAATACTTCATAAACACACATTGAACCTCATGTTTGGATCCAGTTTGCATCCACTCCCAAATGCTTTTTTGCAGGTCAGATGCCTTGTTCAATTTTGCCTTTCTCTCTTTTTGCAAAGTTTCCAGTTTATCCAGTAGGGCTTTAGGGTTTAGGTGTCAATCTGCTTTTTCGTTTTGTGACCGGGGTCTCCGTTTCAACACTTTGAGTGATTTCTTACAGTTTTTCAGCCTCTGGGGGCTGTGAACCCTTTACAACAGCCAGCGTGGCTGGCTCAACCTGCGCAGATTCAAGTTCAAGTTCTACCCTTTGAGTGTGAATTGCGTCACCATCAGTAGGCCTATGCGTTTCAGCCCCAGTGGCGGGTAGTTCAACCACTGTGCATAATTCATTTTCATCCTGAACACCTTTATCAGACGCCACAATGAATAGCAATGCAAAATACCAACAGTTCAAATATAAAACAGTGCCTTCAGTGAAATCAGAACAATGTGCAAAACCCAAACTTAAATCACAGTTAAAACCTCAAAACCTTCAGAACAGAATCAGACCCACTAACAGGTTGCACACATAACATTGTAACAGTGAACCATGAACCCTCGAGCGGGTTACAACCATAAAACTGAAACCATGAACCACCAATGCATTGGACTTGTACCCGGGTTACAACCATAAATCTGAAACCATGAACCACCAATGCATTGGACTTGTACCCCGGGTTACAACCATAAAACTGAAACCATGAACCACCAATGCATTGGGCCCGCTATTAATACTGTTCAAAGTGAACCTGTGTGCACACAATAGTTTTTATATGGCCATATAATAATAGGTACCCTGGTACCTAATATTAGAAGAATGGAACAGAGCCTTCATTAGTAACACTGACTGTGTTTGAGCGGAATGGAACAGAGCAATTTCCTTCCAACATGGCTGCCGTGCATAGAGCCTAAACTCCGGCAGCATGGTGGTGTTACAGTGAGATTAGTGACCTTCAGAAACATGTGACCATCTTGCAAACTTCACATAAACATCAACGCCAAAAACCTGGCAAGACAGGGGTCCATAATTCTTTAGAATCATGACATTGCGTACATGAGTAAATAATACGACAAAAAGCAACAGGGGCTTTGGGGAAAAAGTGGTTAATAATGAGACATTCCGTCAAAACATCAAACACATCACACCCTCCCAGGTTTAAGATGCTGCACCATCAAACAGAGGAAATGATTTATATAAGCAAACAGGCTGTGTGAAAGCACACCTGTCTGAGAGGAGCTAGCAGTCATAAAGTAAGATCTAAGAATAAGAAAATAAATACCCTATCTAAGTGCCTGCACTGCTTTTACTGAGTGCAGACACAGAAAACATCCTAATCTATGGCCTAATTGGGTTGGACAAAATAAGGCAACTCTGCAAAATCATTAGGGGGTGGCAAACTGGCCAATGATGTGACTTCAACATCCTCTCCATCAGAATGGATCATTTCCCTATCCTGGGAGAGAGCACGGTCAGACAGTGCATAATCAGCTGTGGGGATCATAGCATACTGGCCTATGAATGACTTCATGAATGACTTAACAAGAACACCAAGACAATCACGCAACACACCAAGACAGCAAAAACCAACACCAAGACAAGACCGACTCTGTTTGAGCGGAATGGAACAGAGTAATTTCCTTCCAACATGGCTGCCGTGCATAGAGCCTAAACTCCGGCAGCATGGTGGTGTTACAGTGAGATTGGTGACCTTCAGAAACATGTGACCATCTTGCAGACTTCACATAAACATCAACGTTCAAATGCACTGCAAATACATGTTGTTTATTAAACCAGAGCATACTAGCAGAGGTGGGAAAAGTACTCACATTTTCTACTCTCGGTCGTCCTCAAACGAGCTTCCATCGGAGTCTCCAATCGTTCCGGTTCTCCATACACCCAGCCAGCTTCGAAGAACTTTCAGCTCAGCATGTCACAGAGTTTGAACCACTGTCAGTACAGTAAGTAGTTGTGCTTATGTGCTTATGCTTATGTGTGCATATGCTTATGTGCATAATATGCTTATCTGTGCATATGCTTATGTGCATAATATGCTTATGTGTGCATAGCTTATGTGCATAATATGCTTATGTGCATATGCTTATGTGTGCATATGCTTATGTGCATAATATGCTTATGTGCATATGCTTATGTGTGCATATGCTTATGCTATGCTTATGTGCTTACGTTGACATGTCAGAGTGAGTTTGAACCACTGTCAGTACAGTAAGGAGTTGTGCTTATGTGCTTACGTTGACCTTCTGACATGTCAGAAGGTCACACCAGTTCGAGGAGAGGTTGCCCCCCAAAGGGGGTCCTCGCACGGCTGACGTGTGAACGCGGCGTCCCGTTTGGGCGGAACCTTCGCCCCGGCCCGGGGGCCGTCGGGGAACATTAGGCCACACTCTTGCCCACCCGAGGGGGCACGGCACAAACGATGTCTGAGATCCCCCGTCACAAGGACGGCGGACCCTAACTCAATGTGCACTTCGAGTGCTTGGCACCTCGTTCCTCCCATCCGCCGCACTCCTCAGCCTAACCGACTCCCCACGCAACTTCACGCAGACCGCTCCACGCGATAGGGAAGCCGGCAGGCTCTTTCCGCTTGCACTGATGCCCAAGAGGATCAAGAGACTTGATCGGGGAGAGGGACACCACCGAGGGCCCTCGTATGGCTGTGTAGAGGGATGCGGCTCCCTGTTGACCCGTAGGTCGTAGGGGACGTTATGCTTCGCTTGGCCAAGAAGGGTGCGGCACAAACGAAACCTGAGATCCCCTGCCCCGGGAGGGACGAGGAGACCCTAGTTCAATGTGCACTTCAAGCGAGAGCACCTCAACCATGCCTCAGCCACACTCCCCAACGCTCCGACCCCCACCCGTTCCACACGGAGAACGGCTCCACGCAGATAGGAGGCTGGAGTATTCTCTCCATGGCATCACTGCAATGCGCCTTAGGACACCGGGAGGGGCACAGGCTTCGCGCCCGTGTCCCTCCTACCGACCCCTGCTGACTCCGCGTCAGGGAGGGCATCGGATCTTGAGGTTGTGGGCCAGTGGAGGGGTGTGTGTGTGTGTGTGTGTGTGTGTGTGTGTGTGTGTGTGTGTGTGTGTGTGTGTGTGTGTGTGTGTGTGTGTGTGTGCTTGGCATGTCAGAGTGAGTTTGGTCCACTGTACGTCCACACAGATGTGGTAGCTGCTGCCCCCTGCTGGCGCGTATCCGAACTCACTGGAGCGACAGGAAACACAGTGGCCTTCTGGGTAATGTAGTTGTCCTGAAGGACAACTACAGGAGGATGTTGGGCTGGTTGAGGAGCTGCACCTAGAATAGACACAGGAATTAACCCATTAAGACCGGGAACACATCATTACTTTAACCATTGTTTTCATGCTTTAACTGTTAAAAAGAATAGCATATGCGAGCTTGTAGATTTGCCATTTTTGAATTTGTATCAATTTGTGCAAGTCTTTGAATATTTGACCCAATTATATAATCTCTCTTAAAGCTATACTGTGTAAGTTGCTCAACTTGTGGTCAGTAGCTCTATAGCAAACCTCGGTCGCGTCCGCATCTTTCGGCCGTTTTTCGGTTCTCACACCCCTGCGTCTGCCTCCACCTCGCCGAGATCTATCTTTTGAGGGGTCCCTGGTTCCTGTGCGTTCAGCCATTCCGGAGATACACTCCTTCACCCATGCTTCACCGTGCACCCGAGTATAGAGACACACGGGAGACTACAAATATGGCGACCCCACTCCAAGATGCGCTGTGATTGGCCGGCAGTGTATAACCCTCGCTGTGATTGGCCGGTAGTATGACGACGTAATTTTGCCGCGAAATTCTCCCCCCCTCACGGCTCATAGAAAACATATAAAGAGAAGGCTTTTGAAGCTGAAAATAACGGAGTGGGGGTTCTAAAACTTTAGCGATTTAACAGTTAGGACCATTTTAAAGGGCCTACACCATGCTTTTAAAACTATATTTTTTGTATAAATATATGCTCAAAATTGAGTCTTAAGGCCCATTCCCACTGGGCCAGATAACAGATAAAAAAAATCTCTTTCTCCAGATATTTTTCCATTCAAAGTGGATGGTAGATACAGATAAAAAGAAATATCTACCACAGATATTTGCCACAGATATTTTTATCTGTGGCAGATATTTTTTTTATTTGTATCTACCATCCACTGCTCACATCTGGAAAAATATCTGGAGAAAGAGATTTTGCCAGACCCATGAAATGGGTAGGCCTACATAAGCAAATGTCGGTCTGTCCCTTTTCTATATAAAGGGTATATATGATGATGACATGATGATGACATGCCTACAAAAGGCATGATGTCATAAATGATGATGACAGACAGGGGGTCTGGCACAACCAGGTTGACCTGGTCTAGTTTTTATCTGTTATCTGGCCCAGTGGGAATGGGCCTTTAGACAGGTTTTAACCCTCAACAAACACTCTGACCATTCTTTTTGTTTGTTCTAGCTCTACTATAATGAGGCTCTCCAGCTGCAATACCAAAACGGCCTCTGTTTGCTCAGGGGCGCATCTAGTGGGGTTTTTCCACCCCTCCCCCCTCCCCTCCTCTTCACTCCTCCCCGGACCCCACGTTGACAACAAATAATGTTAATATTGGGCCAATACAAAAATAGGATAATGTTGCAGCTCTGATTATAGCCTACTGTAGGCCTATGTTGTATGTTATAGGCCTACTGTCAAATGACACAGGGCGACCGTTGCTAGACCAGACATTACAGAAAGTTAATCTACATTAGACAATCAACCCCACCTGCATTGTATTTATGTATATAAAAGTAAAAAAAAAGAAATGTTTTGAAAAAAAATGTTTGAGAAAAAAAATAAAAGTTTTGAAAAAAAAGTTTTTTGAAAAAAAAAATTTTGAAAAAGTTTTTGAAAAAAAGTTTTTTGAAAAAAAAAAGTTTTTTGAAAAAAAGGTTTTTGAAAAAAAAGTTTTTGAAAAAAAAAGTTTTTGAAAAAAAAGATTTTTGTCTTCCCAAAACCAGAGAAAGACACAATGGTCAGAAATAGGACTTTGTGAGGATAGAAGGTGCCAGTGGGACCCCAAAAAAAGATTTTAAAATAGAAAAACTGAAATGGTGTAGGTCCTTTAAGATTTGCTTTATAAAAAAAGTTACATGGTATAACTTTAAATAAGTAAATGTACTTACTAGTTACTTTAAGCCACTGCATAACTCTTAATAAAGACAGCAGTGATTTGCTTTGGATGTGATGTTTGACATCATGTGAAGTCCACAAGATGGACACACATTTTGTCTGGTCACCAATTTCCCCATAACACCGGAGGAGGAGCTAGGCAGAAATATGAGGCTTGGAATTTGTCTTGAAAAGAACCACTGAAGTCTTTAGACCAGGGCTCTTCAGCATTTTCAGGCCAAGGACCCCTCAATCGAGAGAGATGAAGCAGGGACCCCCACAACAGATACAGTAGTTTTGTTTGACAGCACAATAATCAGTGTATTTTGGATTCATGTCAATTTGTGTTTTCAGATATTTAACCACTTGACCATCAATACTTAATAAACTTGACCTTTTAGTCATTGACCCACAAGCCCAAAAGCTCAAGGAATAGGGGTGATACCTGTGATATCTTTCCATACTATTTACTTCTGTTTTATCTGTTAGTTTGGTCATTAAGGTCCACAGAATGACAGGCCTGCTCTGCTGGAAACGTAGCGAAAAAAAGTTATGGCCACATTTGTATATTCACTGTCCCATCGACTTCACTATACAGGAAAAGAAAAATATTAAAAAAAGAAAATAAATGTGCTTTAAGTAGCATGTGAGGGGTCAAACTAGGGGTTCTTCATGATTAATCCATTGCAAGCATTTGTTTTGCATGAAAAACATTCCTAGGGCAAATTATCAGCCCCCCAAAAGTGATGATTTTTTGATGACTCATCACTTTTTACAATTTTGGGGGCCCAAAATGTTGTCCAACATTTTTCATTGATTCCTATTAATCAAAGGAAAATTATTAAATACAATAAAAGATTATAAAAAAAATTAAAGTTATCAAAAGAAAGCATGGCCTGCTCACGTATTCAGAGGGTGTCAGGAGTCACCAGAAAAGAGGACAGTTGTTTTCATTGAATCTATCGTGGTTAAAAGTGAGTTTGAAGTTATAATGGGTTTGTATAGGAAGGTCCTGGAAGGGGGAAATTAATTAACATATATCTAAATACTGAATGAAGAAATTAAACAACTGTCCTGGGTGTTCCCAAGAGCCTGATTAGACGATAAAATGACAAAAAGCGAAAAAGTGAAATATCCCTTTAACATTAGTATAACTAAATGCATTTGATGTTAAATTAGAAATGTACTTTTCAGGATAGAAAAAAAACAACAACAAAAAAACACATTAAGTTAATCATCTGGGGACCCCCCAAAATCATTTGGGGACCCTCCTGGGGGTCCCGACCCACAGGTTGAGAACCTCTGGCCTAGAGAACAACCATCGCTATGGAGAAATAAAATACTAATAAAAACTCTTGCACTCCGAGTAGGACCCTTCACTTATTAACTGCCAAAACTCATCATATTTAAACTCATTACAGTTGGACATTAATTTTTTGAATGCAGTCAAGCACTGACTGGTTTATATAAACTATAGCCTACAGGCTAGATCAGGGGTCTTCAACGTTTTCACGCCAGTGACCCCCAAACTGATGGGGAGATTGAGCAGGGACCCCCTACCACCACGTAGGGTCAGGCTACAACATATGTTTTATTTTAAACATACATGTACAAGGTACAGTGAGCAGGGTGGCCGTACCACTGCCATTTCTAAACATACTACTTATTAACTGAGAACTAAAAAGATCTTCTGGGAACTCAGATTAACTGAGGACCAATGTCAATACTATCAACAATCTGACAGCTGCACAGTAATCATGTATAAAATCTATTCAAAATGGTCAAACTCATTGTCATCATTTTTAACATAATGTGGAAAATGTTAGAATGACCATTTTGCAGTACCTCCACGGATCCCCTAGGGGTCACGGACCCCCTGTTGAAGACCTCTTGCTAGATTATAGAATGTAGTCTTCTTTAAAATATACAACCTCCGGCTGCCATCTTGTTTTTTATGGCATAGGTATGATATTTGGTATATAGTTTTTTTTTGCCTAAAATGTTGTCTATATACATTTGTGAAACCACCTGCTGACCACCATTCAGCATTGAGCAATTTATTTTATAGGGGATAAAAGTTTGAGCCCATTCACTTACTATACACTACACTATAAAGGGAAAAAAATACCCCCAACAAATCTGCTTTAACTTTTTCAGTGCCAGATGTTGTTATTTATTATTGGGTTTTGTGCCAGCAAAAGCACCTTACCTTTGCGATGTTATAGACAAAGATGTATTTTTTTTTTTTTTCATTATTATTATTATTTTTTTCTCCTTAACTCTCCCCACGCTTCGAACGATAACGCTCGCCCCATTTTTTACAGAACGTCGATGCCAATACGGCGCTCGTTCGGTTCGTTCGTCTGATGACTGTAAGCTGATGAGGCGTCGCGCGGCCGTTTACTGTAAACACATTTTCCGCTGTGATGGTGTAAAAAATCCATTATGCGTTAGATCAACGGAGAACAATTCACTTCCTTGTTGATTTCCTCTGGCCCGGAGGCTCTGTAGCCAGTGACTGCTCTGAATGTACGGCAACACATAGCAGGACAATTCACATTCATTCTCGCATGACGCCGCCCTCTGCTGCCTGGCAGACCAAAGTGCACTATTGCACAACCAAAAAAATAAAAAATAAATAAATAAATGTCTGTCTGTCTATCTACTATAACGTCGCAAAGGTAAGCCGCTTTTTGATGGCGCCAGACCCAATAAATAAATAAATGATCTGGCAGTAGGAGAGTTAAAGAGGTGTACCATGGCTCTACCAGCAGTAGAGGGCAGCCTCATGCAAGAATTAATGTGAAAATGGTCTCAGTAGGCTCCCTTTCGTCAAGGCAGCTCAGTCGCTACAGAGCAATAGATCAAGAGGAAATCACATGGAAGTGTTTTGTTACTCCATTGATGCTAACGTCCAGTGGGTTTTTGAGAGTACTTTTACGGGAGCTGTCTCTACGGTACACACCCGCACGACCCCTCATCAGTTTACAGACATCAAACCAAGGTACAAAAGAACGAGCCAAAGAACGTACAATTGGCATTGCGCCGCTGTAAAAAATGGGGCGAACGGGAACGTTCAAAGCGTGGATAGAGTTAAGTAGCATGTGAGGGGTCAAACTAGTTTTTTTTTTTTATTATTCTAAATCCATTGCAAGCATTTGTTTGGCATGAAAAACATTCCTTGGGCTAGAAACGCCCCCCACATAATTATGAAAAGTGATGACCCATCACTAAACCATAGTTTTGTGTGGTTGTTTTTAGGCCAAGGAATGTTTTTTTATGCGAAACAAATGCTTGCAATGGTATTTTTTCCTTCATAGAATAGTGTATAGTAAGTGAATGGGCCCCACACTTTTACCCCCATAAAAGAAATTGCTCAATGCTGACAGGCGGTCAGCAGGTGGATTCATGACTGTATGTATATAGACAATAAAGGCCAATGATGAATAATAATAATAAAAAACTATATGCCACATTTCATACCCCACCTCAGCCCTCACACAACTGTGAAAAGTGATGACTCATCACAAAATCATAGTTTTGTGTGGCTGTATTTAGGCCAAGGAATGTTTTTCATGCTCCTTTACCCCCTATAAAAATAATTGCTCAATGCTGACAGGTGGTCAGCAGGTGGATTCATGACTGTATGATACAGACATCATTTTAGGCCAATAAAAAAACAATATACCAAATATCATAGCTATGCCATACAAAACAAGTTGGCAGCCAGACTAAGCTGTGTGGCTGCAGAAAGCCTGGTATGTGTGGCCCTAAACATCATCAGTTCAACACCCAGGCTGTTGACAGAAACAGCTCATTCCAACCAAACAACTCAGTGACTTTCAGATCAGATTTAAAGGCATATTTCACTTTCAAAAAAACTTTTGGTCCTGCCCTCCTCTCAGGGCCTCTCCCCATACACACCCATTGTAACTTCAAACTCCATTTTAACCACGATAAATTCATTTAAAACACCCATTATTTTTTCAGGGTGTTCATAAAAGCCTGATTAGATGATAACAAGACCAAAAGTTTTTTTTTTTTGTGAAGGTGGAATATCCCTTTAAATCTCTTTATGAAAACTTCACGATGCTTCAAACACAAACACTCATTAAATAAACTCATTTAGCTTCTCTTTAGCACAATTTGCAGGCATAATAAATCCACCATAAATAAAGAAGTCCTTCTACAATATAGGCTAGCCTACAACACATATCACAGGTGTCCTCAATCAAATAAACAATTATTTTAAAAAGCAAATGAATCTCAGTTAAACCAACAAGACAATAAAGGAATAAAGAAACTGTCCGCTCTGATGTTCTCATTTAGGAAGTTTGACAAGAGATAATCGACCCATCAAAAAATAAATTGTACAGATTATATAATGATCAAATCAAAATGATTTAAATGAAATCATAGTCATTTAAACCAAGCAGAGAATAAATCAATGCAAGTCGAGGCTCGTTTCAACACAACTAACCCAAGCCGAGACAGAAAGAGAGACAGAACAGTAAAGAAACACTGAACAAACATTTCTACACCTTTAAACACTGTTTATAATGACAGCAAAGACGTTAAATTAACCACAGGGACTAATTAATTAATGATAAGTGAATTAAACTCACAGTATCAAAGCAGCAGAACCAAACACATCAAACAGAAAGCAGCAGAGACAGAGAAATCCACGCATCTCATAACAACAACTTAAAGTGATTTCACTCACGGTATGAAAGCAGCAGGTCCAACACATTCAAACACAGCTGCGCCACACGGCCGTACGGCCGAGCTATAGAACAGCATTTATAGACCTGGGGTAGTTCTTTTACCTCTGCAGGGTTTCTGTAAGGCAGTGGTTCTCAACCTTTTCAGGCTGGGGACCCCCCAAATAATAATATTTTAACTGGGAACCCCCCACAATAATCGCATTTTAACTGGGGACCCCCCACCCCCACCCTGACGAGCACTTACAGTTGACTCGACTGTATTATTTTTGTATAACACAGTTCTATTGTGAAAACAGCAGATCTACATGCTCACATGCATTGCGTTGCGAGGCATGCAAATGAG
Organism: Nannobrachium achirus; assembly: GCF_963921795.1. Taxonomy (NCBI): domain Eukaryota; kingdom Metazoa; phylum Chordata; class Actinopteri; order Myctophiformes; family Myctophidae; genus Nannobrachium; species Nannobrachium achirus. The sequence continues at coordinate 1,199,616 of NC_137833.1, read as the reverse complement.
ATGTGTGAGCATGTAGATCTGCTATTTTCACAATGTCTGCCTCTAATATTTGACAATTTGGCCAATGTTTAATTTGTCATTTTAGAGGTATTAAAAATCCTTAAATTGTCACTTCTATACACTTAAACGTTATGCTGGTTTGTTTACTGTTGAGTGAGAAAACAATGTTGCAACATTAAGTTAATCATCTGGGGACCCCCCGAAATAATGTGGGGACGCCCTTGGGGGTCCCGACTCCCGACCCACAGGTTGAGAACCACTGCTGTAAGGCACAGTGATGTGACATGGGGTACTTATTTACCTCTGCTCGGTTTCTGTAAGCTCACAGCTTACAACCACTAATGTAGTCCGAACGCGAGAAGTGTGAATGATCTGCCTAAAATGTAAGGTTTTCTGTGTTTTGTTAAACAGAACAATATTCATAAATAATAGTTTGAAGCTTTATAATCAGGACACAAGGCGCTTGCCTTACAGACTCTAGTCAAGGCATAAAGGTACCTCCCACCTAGACTGATAGAAAGTTGAATGAATGGAGATATTTGGGGGGTCTCCAGATGTTTCGCTTATATATTGATTAACAATTATTTTCTCACTCAGCAGTAAACAGACCAACATACAGTAGCCTATAAGTGTATACAGGGTATCTGCACATTTCTAAAGTGATCATTTAAGGACTTTTAAGATCTTTTTAGTAGGCCTACCTCTGGTCAAACATTGGCCAAATTGTCAAATATTAAAGGCAATAGCAGATCTACATGCTCAAAACACGAGGTGTTGTGAGCATGTAGATCTGCTATTTTCACAATAAAAAAAGATTGAGTCAAACTAATGTAATGCCAACTCTTACAATTCCATGTGAGCATGTAGATCTGCTATTTTCACAATAAAAAAAGATTGAGTCAAACTAATGTAATGCCAACTCTTACAATTCCAAGTGCTCGTCAGGATGGGGGGTCCCCAGTTGAAATATGATTATTTTGGGGGTCGTGGACTGAAAAGGTTGAGAACCATTGCTTTAGAGCAACAGCAATAAACCAGTGTGGGGGAAGACCTCTATTCAGAAACACCCCTAATTAGAAACATCCCTATTCAGAAATACCCCCACTGAGGTTAGGGTTTAGGTTAGGTTTAGGTGACACCTCCATTTAGAATAATGGAAGTCAATCTTCTGAATAGCGAATAGAGATGTGTAACCAGCCTATGTTTGATAGTAAATGCATGGTGGCTCTGGTTTGAGTGTGACAATCCCCCCTGGCCAAGCTTGGTTAGCTAGTCCAATAGCTCACATAATACATCTGGTTAGCCCTCAATACAAATTCATTACATTATACAAAGCATAGCAAAATGACTCAAATACAACAAAATAGCAAAACATACCCAGTCAATACAGAATATTCCAGGATCCCTTTGGATACCTGGTACAGCTCATGCTTCCATGTCTGCTACAAACACCCAAATGAGAGGCTTCTGGGTAAACCACTAGGCCGACCCACCTGGCCATGCCTTAAAGGGCCAGCGCTACACAATACAGATGAACAGGCTGTTGCAACTCTAGATTCAACATTTGCAAAATAATCTAGAGTTGCAATTTGTGGCTTTTAATGTATTTGTGCATCAATGACAGTCTGTTTGTGGTGTTGATACTTTTTAATTTAAAGTAAAAGAAAAGGGTCTCCACCAGGTCAGCAACGGACACAACATAACGTTTTACTGGGATGTCTGTGCTCTGTTGTCTTCTTGCTGCAGTTACGGTATATATAATATAATATAATATAATATAATATAATATAATATATGATATGATATGATATGATATGATATGATATGATATGATATGATATGTTTACATGTCAGCATAATCAACATGAAAAGCCGCAGGCACCAGCTATAGGTCCATATCACTGATTTAACAGACTATAGGTTGTCCATACTCCACATCGCTGATTTAACAGACTATAGGTTGTCCATACTCCACATCACTGATTTAACAGACTATAGGTTGTCCATACTCCACATCACTGATTTAACAGACTATAGGTTGTCCATACTCCACATCGCTGATTTAACAGACTATAGGTTGTCCATACTCCACATCACTGATTTAACAGACTATAGGTTGTCCATACTCCACATCACTGATTTAACAGACTATAGGTTGTCCATACTCCACATCGCTGATTTAACAGACTATAGGTTGTCCATACTCCACATCGCTGATTTAACAGACTATAGGTTGTCCATACTCCACATCACTGATTTAACAGACTATAGGTTGTCCATACTCCACATCACTGATTTAACAGACTATAGGTTGTCCATACTCCACATCACTGATTTAACAGACTATAGGTTGTCCATACTCCACATCGCTGATTTAACAGACCATATTGTAGATTGTCCATACTCCACATCACTGATTTAACAGACTATACTGTATAGGTTGTCCATACTCCACGTCGCTGATTTAACAGACCATATTGTAGATTGTCCATACTCCATATCACTGATTTAACAGACCATACTGTAGGTTGTCCATGTTACATATCACTGATTTAACAGACTTTAGCAGGGGTCTTCAACAGGGGGTCCGGGACCCCTAGGGGGTCCTCAGAGTTACTACAGAGGGTCCTCCAAATCTTCCACTAATTTTTGAAGCGGTGAAAGCCGCTTCCAAGGAGTGGCTTTATGTGTCCCGTTCATGTCCATATATGGTCATTTCAGTCCAGAATGAACAGGTTTTATCTGTCCCGTACATGTGTGTCCCGTTCATGTCCATATATGATCATTTCAGTCCAGAATGCAGTTTTATGCAAACTATCCTTCTGCCTCTAAATCATACATGCAAAGTTACATGTTCATGACATTTGGCAAAGATGTAGAGGGTTAGTCCAAATATCACTGAAACCAATATTATTCCAATTGGCCAAAGGGGGGCGCTATACGAAGCGTTTGAAAATTCAAACTTTAAACGAGCATAAGTCATGACTCGTTTCGTTTAAAGACATGCAACTTGCTCACACGCGTGCTTTGACTCAAGAGGAACACATCTCTGTCTTTGTCAAGTAAGCTCCGCCCTTTGTATGTAAAACACTTAAACACGTTTTATCCTGGGATTTTCACGTCATGTGCACGGAACTTTTTTTACATGAACTTTGGCTGATTTGACTGATATCTAAAGATCTGTCTGATCGGATTATTTTTAAATTGAAACATTCTTTTTTAATAATTCAATGAATATTGCAGTTTTATGCACATTATTCTTTTGCCTCTAAAACATACATGCAGAGTCACATTTTCGTGAAAAAATACTGTAGAGGCTCAGTCCAAATATCTTACCCCAATTGGCCAAAGGGGGGCAATATATCATTTTGAGCAGTTTGTAAAACGCTTAAAGGAGTAGTTCACCACTTTTCAACCTGTCTTCATATAATAGGTCCTCACTAATGTTCATGATAAAATATCACAATTTTTTTCTACTCAGTCCAAGTCTCCTAGGAGAGCTGTGGGAAGTTCAGAATCCATCGTCTTGTGACATCATCATTTTCAAAAAAAAAAAATTTTAATCAATATTTTTGAAAAAAATATTTAGATTTTTATTATCGCGAGAACAATGGCTTCCACTTTAAAATTGCAACTTTTCAGGAATAGAAATCCTGCAGTTTCTATAAGCTGGATTGGCAATCGATGATGTCACAAGACGATGGGTTTCTGACCTGCCCACAGCCCTCTGAGAAAAAAAAAGAAAAAGAAAAAAAGGTATTTTTGAGTGAGGACCAATTATATGAACATAGGTTGAAAAGTGGTGGAGTGCCCCTTTAAGCCCGTTTTTCATCCTGCCTTGACATTTTGTACTATAATAGCCATTGTTTTTTGGCTTGAAGCGAGCCCACAATTGTTTCGAAGGAACAATATTTTCTAGTTTACTATGGTTACTTAAACACTAAAGTCATAAGCAATTTCGGCCCGCGATGCACACTGCATGACGCTATCATCCTTTACCCGGTGGGAATGACGCTATACTATTAGCCATGTTGTCATTTTACTGCTATAGATAGATAGATACCTTTATTATCCCAAGGGGGAAATTACAGCACACATTTGTTATTATCTATTGTGCTGTGATGCATGTAGTCAATAATGCAAACGTATAAGTAATGTAATGCCATGTCATAATGCAGCCAGTATCATGACCGCTATCATTACCAAGCTAGCGTATAAGTAATGTAATGCCATGTCATAATGCAGCCAATATCATGACCGCTATCATTACCAAGCTAGTGAGAACTGACTTTATGCATTTATATGTTAGCAAACATATGAACAGGTTATGAGAACTGACTTTATGCATTTATATGTTAGCAAACATATGAACAGAACACCCCGGAAGACGCTCCACGCGTCCCAGACTCTTCTCCCTTCCCTAAAACGCCCCGGACGACGCTCCACGCGTCCCAGACTCTTCTCCCTTCCCTAAAACGCCCCCGGCCCCGGACGACGCTCCACGCGTCCCAGACTCTTCTCCCTTCCCTAAAACGCCCCGGACGACGCTCCACGCGTCCCAGACTCTTCTCCCTTCCCTAAAACGCCCCGGACGACGCTCCACGCGTCCCAGACTCTTCTCCCTTCCCTAAAACGCCCCGGACGACGCTCCACGCGTCCCAGACTCTTCTCCCTTCCCTAAAACACCCTGCACGACGCTCCACGCGTCCCAGACTCTTCTCCCTTCCCTAAAACACCCTTGACGACGCTCCACGCGTCCCAGACTCTTCTCCCTTCCCTAAAACACCCCGGACGACGCTCCACGCGTCCCAGACTCTTCTCCCTTCCCTAAAACACCCTGGACGACGCTCCACGCGTCCCAGACTCTTCTCCCTTCTCTAAAACACCCTGGACGACGCTCCACGCGTCCTACACGTGTAACCAGACAGCATGTTATGTAGACTGATGCCAGCTCATTGTTGACATCCTAGAGTTCTCAAACAGTTTCATATCAAGGACCCCCAGATTAATAATGTTAAATAACATTAATGCATTGTCCATTGTCCCAGGGACCCCCAGACAAGATTTGTGTTATTTATAATAGATATACAAGCCCACATCACATCACAGTGCTGTGTGTTGTGAGTTTGTAGATCAGCTGTTTCCAAAGAGCAGTGTTTGTTCTCTCATGTCTTTGGTCTTGTTTTCATAAACCTGACTGCTTGTTTCTCTTGCAAAACCTGGCAACACTGTTTAGCAGGCAGTGTGAGCTTGTAGATCGTCTATTTTCTGTGACACGATGCTGGGGTTTCAAACTAAACACAGATCTGTTGTTTTCAAATAGCTGATCTATAAGTTCAAAGTGCTCATGCAGCCTAATGTAATGCTCTTGTTTTCATAAACCTGACTGCTTGTTTCTCTTGCAAAACCTGGCAACACTGTTTAGCAGGCAGGGTTTGTGTGTGTGTGTGTGTGTGTGTGTGTGTGTGTGTGTGTGTGTGTGTGTGTGTGTGTGTGTGTGTGTGTGCTATTAATAAATTAGTGCTGGTAGAAGCAGAGCCGTTTCACCACAGAGGAAACGGCACACACACACACACACGCGCGCACGCACGCACGCACGCACGCACACACACACACACACACCTGTTTCCGCCAGAATTTACTGTATAATTATGTGTGGGCGGACCCATCCGGTTAACAGCAGACATACAAGCTCACGTCGCGTCGCAGATTCAACCGCTGTGAGCTTGTAGATCACATGAGGCTGCGACGCCGGAAATGCTGCGCGCCTTCTGCGCAATGCATGATGGGATGTTGGGAAACCCCCCCGCCCCCCCCCCCATAGCATAGCACATAACAATATCTAACAGCACAGGGTGGTGGGGGCTGATGTCTGTGTGTGACTGACAGTACGAAGGCTGGGCTTCTAGCCAATGAGGGAGCAACGTTCTCAGTGACATCACCACCAACAAGTCTGGGCAGACAGAAACACTGAACGCAGTGCTTGCACGCTCTGCTGGCTCACAGCTAGGCCATACATGACCACGAGTGCACAAGGAGCAAGTTGTCACCTGGACAGAGAGCAGTCTCTAGACCAGGGCTTCCCAAACTTTTTTTTTTTTTTTGGCCTGGGGTTAGGGTTAGGTTGACTAGGTTAGGCTCGGATAACACCAAGGGTTATTTATAACCCTTGGGGTTAGGGCTAACCCTAACCCTTATAAATATATTTTTTCATCCGAGGCAACCCTACATTATTATATTCATAATGTTCACTCCCAGCACCTTATATTTATAGAATATTTTAGTGATTATGTTGCGAGGAAAACATTGAGATGAAAGTCATTTTGGTTAGAACTGACTGAAAATAACTTTGTACTTCAAGATTAAAATGATACTAAATATATTTTTAAATGTCCAACTAAATTTCAAATATTATCAAATTATGTCGTGGCACCCCTGGACTGCCGTCGCGGCACCCCAGGGTGCCCCGTCACCACAGGGTGCCCCGTCACCCCTGGACTGCCGTCGCGGCACCCCAGGGTGCCCCGTCACCCACTTTGAAAACCCCTGATCTAAACCCAGAACATAGAGTGGACTCACTCCAACCAGATGAACAGAACACTATATGTTCTTATTCAATTATCAATTATCAATCAATTATTTACATTGCAAAACGATTTGATACAAAGCCAAAACAGTACGATATTTTTCTTTTGCAAACAATATAGTAGATCGTTGCAAATTTAAATTTTTCGATTCAGTTTTATTGTTACACCCCTAGTTCATTATGTATATGTTACCCATACCTAACTGAATAGAAGGGTTTATAAACTCCTTTATATCTCCCCTTTAATAATAACAATTTGTATAGTGTTTTATATCATTTTTATCTTTGATTAAAAGGAGGTACAGCGTGTAAGCATCGGGCATTCGAGGCATGAGCTACACATCCAAACGTGTGGGTAGCGCCGAACAAGATTTTGCCAAAATGGCTTGCAATGCTGTTCCGCTGGCATTTACTCTCTTTTTGGGCTTCCCTGACACTGAGCTTAACATTAACAAAGTGTAAAAATTGCCAATATGTGTTGTTTTGTCTTTTTCCTCATCATTCAATGCACCAAGCAACAAAGTGAACACCAAAAGAACAGTATTGCAGGCCTGCCAGGCCATTTTGACCATTTTTGGAGGGGCGCTACCCATACGGTTGGCTGTGGTGCTCATTCCACCAATGCCAGATCCTTACAAGCTGTACCTCGTTGTAAAGATGACAAATCAACAATAGCAATGATATCAAACACAATACCATTTGGCATAATTAAAGGGGAGATATAAAAACCAAATGTTGGAAAAAATATGGGTCGGCGCTACTCACACGTTTCACTGTGTAGCTCATGCCTCAAATGCCCGATTCTTAAAAGCTGTACCTCCTTGTAAAAGTGACAAATTAACGATGAAAATGATATAAAACACAATAGAAATTTGTATTATTAAAGGGGAGGTGTAATGGACCGAAGTCAAGTTTACATGCTACCTGTGTGTAACTGAATAGAATGGTTTATATGAACATGCTGTGTGTAACTGAATAGAATGGTTTATATGAACATGTTGTGTCTAACTGAATAGAATGGTTTATATGAACATGCTGTGTCCAACTGAATAGAATGGTTTATATGAACATGCTGTGTGTAACTGAATAGAATGGTTTATATGAACATGCTGTGTGTAACTGAATAGAATGGTTTATATGAATATGCTGTGTGTAACTGAATAGAATGGTTTATATGAACATGCTGTGTCTAACTGAATAGAATGGTTTATATGAACATGCTGTGTGTAACTGAATAGAATGGTTTATATGAACATGCTGTGTCTAACTGAATAGAATGGTTTATATGTACATGCTGTGTCTAACTGAATAGAATGGTTTATATGAACATGCTGTGTCTAACTGAATAGAATGGTTTATATGAACATGCTGTGTGTAACTGAATAGAATGGTTTATATGAACATGCTGTGTGTAACTGAATAGAATGGTTTATATGAACATGCTGTGTCTAACTGAATAGAATGGTTTATATGAACATGCTGTGTCTAACTGAATAGAATGGTTTATATGTACATGCTGTGTCTAACTGAATAGAATGGTTTATATGAACATGCTGTGTCTAACTGAATAGAATGGTTTATATGAACATGCTGTGTGTAACTGAATAGAATGGTTTATATGAACATGCTGTGTGTAACTGAATAGAATGGTTTATATGAACATGCTGTGTGTAACTGAATAGAATGGTTTATATGAACATGCTGTGTCTAACTGAATAGAATGGTTTATATGAACATGCTGTGTCTAACTGAATAGAATGGTTTATATGTACATGCTGTGTCTAACTGAATAGAATGGTTTATATGAACATGCTGTGTCTAACTGAATAGAATGGTTTATATGAACATGTTGTGTCTAACTGAATAGAATGGTTTATATGAACATGCTGTGTGTAACTGAATAGAATGGTTTATATGAACATGCTGTGTCTAACTGAATAGAATGGTTTATATGAACATGCTGTGTGTAACTGAATAGAATGGTTTATATGAACATGCTGTGTCTAACTGAATAGAATGGTTTATATGAACATGCTGTGTGTAACTGAATAGAATGGTTTATATGAACATGCTGTGTGTAACTGAATAGAATGGTTTATATGAACATGCTGTGTCTAACTGAATAGAATGGTTTATATGAACATGCTGTGTGTAACTGAATAGAATGGTTTATATGAACATGCTGTGTCTAACTGAATAGAATGGTTTATATGAACATGCTGTGTGTAACTGAATAGAATGGTTTATATGAACATGCTGTGTGTAACTGAATAGAATGGTTTATATGAACATGCTGTGTCTAACTGAATAGAATGGTTTATATGAACATGCTGTGTCTAACTGAATAGAATGGTTTATATGTACATGCTGTGTCTAACTGAATAGAATGGTTTATATGAACATGCTGTGTCTAACTGAATAGAATGGTTTATATAAACATGCTGTGTGTAACTGAATAGAATGGTTTATATGAACATGCTGTGTCTAACTGAATAGAATGGTTTATATGAACATGCTGTGTGTAACTGAATAGAATGGTTTATATGAACATGCTGTGTCTAACTGAATAGAATGGTTTATATGAACATGCTGTGTGTAACTGAATAGAATGGTTTATATGAACATGCTGTGTGTAACTGAATAGAATGGTTTATATGAACATGCTGTGTGTAACTGAATAGAATGGTTTATATGAACATGCTGTGTCTAACTGAATAGAATGGTTTATATGTACATGCTGTGTCTAACTGAATAGAATGGTTTATATGAACATGCTGTGTGTAACTGAATAGAATGGTTTATATGAACATGATGTGTCTAACTGAATAGAATGGTTTATATGAACATGCTGTGTGTAACTGAATAGAATGGTTTATATGAACATGCTGTGTGTAACTGAATAGAATGGTTTATATGAACATGCTGTGTGTAACTGAATAGAATGGTTTATATGAACATGCTACCTGTGTGTAAATGAATAGAATGGTTTATATGAACATGCTGTGTGTAAATGAATAGAATGGTTTATATGAACATGCTGTGTGTAAATGAATAGAATGGTTTATATGAACATGCTGTGTGTAAATGAATAGAATGGTTTATATGAACATGCTGTGTGTAAATGAATAGAATGGTTTATATGAACATGCTACCTGTGTGTAAATGAATAGAATGGTTTATATGAACATGCTACCTGTGTGTAAATGAATAGAATGGTTTATATGAACATGCTACCTGTGTGTAACTGAATAGAATGGTTTATATGAACATGCTACCTGTGTGTAAATGAATAGAATGGTTTATATGAACATGCTACCTGTGTGTAACTGAATAGAATGGTTTATATGAACATGCTGTGTCTAACTGAATAGAATGGTTTATATGAACATGCTACCTGTGTGTAACTGAATAGAATGGTTTATATGAACATGCTACCTGTGTGTAAATGAATAGAATGGTTTATATGAACATGCTACCTGTGTGTAACTGAATAGAATGGTTTATATGAACATGCTAACTGTGTGTAAATGAATAGAATGGTTTATATGAACATGCTGTGTCTAACTGAATAGAATGGTTTATATGAACATGCTACCTGTGTCTAACTGAATAGGAACACATCGGCTGCAGACGGGACATTTTTCACCATGTGGCAACGTCTCCAAAATCTGATATGATGATCCACGATGTCAGTCTGACAAACAAACCACCTCCACTCAAAACACACCAGAGTAAGACACGTTCACACATAGACATCAAAGGGGGCTTGAGCCCCTGTCAGGCAGGGGCAGTATAATCCTGTCAGTATAATCCTGTATTCTTAGTGTTATTTTAAAATGCCATATTCCTCTAAATATGTCTAATTATGTGCAAAACATGTAATTAGGCCCCCTGCCCCTCCAGTTGTCTCTGCACATGCCTGTGGACCAGGATGGACGTATTGCACACCACAGACCAACAGTCTGGTGAGACATAGGAGGAGCCTGGGCAGGAAGCCAACCATGGTCCTAGAGAGCTCTGAGAGCCTGCGATCCCCCAATAGTAGGGGGAATTATGTGAAAAATCAAACCTCGGTTTGAAGTGAATTTGTATTCTATGTGTGTGACAATCTGTGTTCTAGATCTATACATTCTGTGTTCTAGATCTATATTTCCTATGTGCTTTAGTTCTATATTTTTATGAATTCTGAATGAATGAATGATTTTGTCAGATCTATACATTCTGTGTTCTAGGTCTATATTTTCTATGTGCTTTAGTTCTAGTTCTATGTGCTTTACAGTAGTTCTAGTTCTGAATGAATGAATGATTTTGTCTGGAGAGCCAAACTGTCATGTGAAGCTTGGCCAATCCTCAATTCAAAAGGACTGGACATGCACGGCCCGGGACATGTAAAACTAACCAATCACAGCGCGGAGATGCATGGGACAGGTACGGGACACACAAAGCCACACCTTGGAAGCGGCTTTCACCGATTCAAAAATCATTACGCCGTGGATAAAAGCAGGACATTTGATACAGAGGTCCCTGGGGTCATCCTAAGACATCCTAGAAGGGGTGCCACAAAACTCTTAAACGGGAAGTGAATTATTGACAAAATTGAAAATGGCCGCCTACAGTGTTGGCGATTGACTCAAAAAGCCTATAGAATCTCATAGAGGCATACACTCTGGCACATGTGTCCCTTGGGTCGTCCTAAGACATGCTAGGAGGGGCTCCCAAAATAATCTAAACATGATGTTAGTTATTCAAATTTCCTTGAAAATGGAAAAAGTCGCACCGGTGCGAAGTGAGCGGTGCAAACGTGACACACGTGCACATCTCCTTTTATGGGCCGTTCTGCCCGTGACGTCAGTTAATTTGTGTACGAGCGCGGATCTCCATCGGTACTAACACGCACACAAGGTGAAACGTTCAGCGTCCACTAGGGCCCATTACTCCGTCAATACGTGGCTACGCGTGTGGTTGGTGTTTAGTGGCGGGGAGAGTCGGACGAACGCGACCTTGGAGTAAAATACGCATCGGAAACCTGAGTCGCTACGCCACCCTGCGTTAGAGGAGTAGTTCACCACCAAAATGGCTTTTATTCTATTGATTACTCACATCACTGAGACTTGAGTTCCATGATATTTGTTTCGTTTTTGTCGCATTCCTACGACCAAAATGTTATTACAACAAAAAATACCCCCATTGATTCTGGATGGGGACCCAAACGCATTTGGGTTCCCATCCGAAATCAACAGGGGTAAATTTACTATGATCAAATTATTGTCTTGGGAATTATCTTGATTTCCAATGGGGACCCAAATGCAGTCGCGGGTCCTCGTCGGGAATCAATGGGGGTATTTGTTGTAATCACATTTTTGTCTTAGGAATGCGACAAAAAAAATATCATTGAACTGGAATCTCCACGACGTGAGTGAATCAATAGAAAAAAAGTCATTTTGGGGGTGAAAGTACAAGTTTGCAGGTGCAAGCGGCCGAAATGAGTTTTCTCAGGTGGCTGGTATCTCCCTTAGAGATAGGGTGAGAAGTTCAGTCACCCGAGTGAGACTTGGAGTAGAACCGCTGCTCCTACACTTGGAAAGGAGTCAGCTTAGGTGGTTGGGGCATCTAGTACAGATGCCCCTCGAGCGCCTTCCTAGGAAGGTCCTCGATGCGAGTCCCACTGGGAGGAGACCCTGTGGCAGACCAAAGACCAGATGGAAAGGCTATCTCCAAACTGGCTTGGGAACGCCTCGCTATACTCCCTGAGGGAGTGGAGGAAGTAGCTCGGGATAAGGAAATCTGGAAGTCTCAGTTGGAACTGTGAAGATGGATGGATGGATGGATGGATGGATGTATGGATGGATGGAGGACTCCTTCAATCAAAGGGGTGCTCGGGGCAGCAGATGGATGGATGGATCAATCAAAGGGGTGCTCGGGGCAGCAGATGGATGGATGGATCAATCAAAGGGGTGTTCAGGGCAGCAGGGCTTCACCTTGGCCCAGGCGTCGATGCAGCTCGTATGGTGTCCTAGCATCAATCAAAGGGGTGCTCGGGGCAGCAGATGGATGGATGGATCAATCAAAGGGGTGCTCAGGGCAGCAGGGCTTCACCTTGGCCCAGGCGTCGATGCAGCTCTTGTGGTAAACGCAGAGGCAGGAGAGGCGGGCGATGGTCTCGCCCTGCGCCAGGTCGTCCAGGCAGATGCAGCACTCGCCCACGTCCCTGCCCAGCACGTCCATGTTGTAGGGCAGCGGCGGCGACGTGACGCAGCTCAGCAGGTGCTCCTCGATGCCGTCCCCGGGGAAGGGCTTGGCGCAGAAGGGGCAAAGGTTGGCGAGGCGCCGGTAAGCCCCGCCCCCGCCGCGGCGATGGTGGTTGTTGTTGAGAATCCAGGGCTGGGCCGCTGCGGGGCGCTGGTGGTGGTGGTGGGGGTGGGGAGGAGCGCCGCCCCGCAGGTGAGCCGACGCCCAGACGAGCAGACGCTCCAAGAAGGTGCGGTGAGGCGGGGCAGCATCCATAGCGTCCGTAGCATCCGTAGCGCCCGCATCGCGGCCCGGTGTGTCGTGATGTCTGGCTTGGTCTTCTACGTCGACCGGAGCGGGAGTGGGAGTGGGAACCTCCTCCGGGTCCGGGCTTACGTTTACGTCCTCGTCGGGTGTCTTGCGGTCGTCGCCGGCGTCGCTCGCCGCCGCTGCTGGCGGCAGCGGAGACGCTCGGCCGATGCCGGAGGAGAGGCTGTTATTGTGATGATGGTCGCCGGCGCTCGCGGCAGGGCCGGCACCGCCGCCGCCGGGAGGCTCGGGACGGCCGAGGAGCGTCTCCTCGAAACTCTCCGACAGATCGGCCATGAGGCTGGCGGCCGTGGGGGGCCGGGAGCAGCGCGCCCGCTGATACGAAGGCTGTCCGGGGACGTCTTTACCGAAGGGACCACCACCTGGGACCACCGGGTTCTCCTGGAAGCGACTCACTCTTGCCCCCATGCTTCTCTTGGTGGGAGTTTACCAGAGAGTAGGATGGATAGTAGGCTGATAACTAATTCAGCTGGCTTTAGATGAGCCTCTTCCTCAAAGCCAACACGGAAGAATAACGGGACTACGTAGGTTTGCTGACTAGCGTTCTGCTGTTTGTATCTGTGCGATAAAGACAACAAGTGAGTTCTACTGGGTATTGAGGGGGGGTGGGGGGGGGGGGGGGGGTACCGGTCGCGTTCCGGATTCAATTTATTCTTCCCCCTCTTTCCATCTGGCTCTTTCCCTCTCTCTCTCTGTGGATGTGTCAGTTTGATTTATCTGCCTTCTTGAGGATAGCGCCGGTGTCCGGGTGACAACATTTATAGGCTCGGGTCTGACGTCACCCACGGTAACACGTCATTAGGTCGAACACCCTTTGGATCGACCTTTGAATCCTAACCTCAGTAAAACTATGCCTAACCCTAAACCTAACCTCAGTAACCGTGACGCGGGTGATTATCTAACCTGCCGACACTGTTCGACCCAACGGGAGTTCGACCAATGGGGCAGTCCCCGTCACCCACAACACAACCTTTGCCATGATAGATAGATAGATAGATAGATAGATAGATAGATTATTGTCATTCAACATATACATTAACTCATACAGTGCCATCCGGCCACAAGGGGTGCTAGAGTGCCAGAAATTTCACCATAGACCTTCTTTATAGCTTTCGTCGACCCTCTCCCAACTGGCTTGTGTTTTCACTCCAGCCAATGCTATGGGTGTCGAGAGGAGGAAGCTAGCCGACACGTAGCCAAAATGCTAACCCATTGAGAAGCCCGATCTAAAGCTATTTCAGCCGCAAAAAACTTTCTCCTTGGGTCTGGGGACACAATCCGGAGAAAATCCTGTCTAAAGATGTGATTTATTATTGGAGTGGGCGGCGCGATCCGGCCGTTAGCGCGAATACGGCCCGTGGATGGCCGAGTCTAAGTCCCGGCCAAGGATGGACGTCTAGACCGGGGCTTCGTTGAGGCCTCCGATAAAATAATTCATTTTATTAAATATCCCGGACTAGTTCGGGATAGGCACCCTGGAATACGTCGCGCCGCCTACAATGAACATTGGGTGAACATTGGGGGGGTCTAAACTTTATTTTAAACCATTTTCAATGGAATAAATCGTCGGAGCATCTAGCGTCTCTCGTTGGTGAGCGCTGGGCGAGCCGGGACCACCCACGTTGCTCCAAGCAGCTCGGGGTAAGTAAAATAGCAAATAAAAAATTGTTTTTGATCCCGAATATCCCGAACTAGTTCGGGATAGGCACTAAAAGGGTTAAATGCATAAATGAACGAAATTTTGTTTCACTGGCTCCTAGTTAACTCATTGAATGCCCTTTTCAAGATGGCCGCCAAGTACCAGGATGCCACGTTCCTAAATTTCTAGTGCACGGATCAATTTTCAGTGTACGGATCGTGCACGCCCATGCACCATATATGCACCATATGTGTAGTACTTTTTAGCAGCTTTCAAACAAAAAAATCCGCTTGGAAATCCGTTCAGGCATTCATGAGATAGAAGCCTTCAAAGTCAGACAAAACAAACACTGCCACCTTCCTACATTTCTAGTGCACGGATCAATTTTTAGTGCACGGATCGTGCACGCCCATGCCTAGATCATGCACCATATGTGTAGTACTTTTTAACAGCTTTCAAACAAAAAAATCCGCTTGGAAATCCGTTCAGGCATTCATGAGATACAAGCCTTCAAAGTCAGACAAAACAGCCATTTTTGACATTTTGAAAGATGTGTTTGTTATGGGGCTAAACATGCAATTTCGCAATTGCGATCATGCCTAATACATTTGAGGCATTTTTAGAATTTTTTTTATAAAAAAAAAATTTGATTTTTTTTTTTTTTTTTTTTTTTTCAAAATGGCTTCCAACTCGGGAAACTCGGGCTGTGGCAGCCTGGGAGTACTGTAATAACTCGGGAAACTCGGGCCTTGGCAGTCAATGAGTTACTCATTCTCTGCCAAGTTCAACTTGCCTTGCACAGGCACTGCCGAGGATTTCTGACGATTTCACTCATCTTGAAGGGACAATTGCGCATTGATGTTGAGGCATAAAATAACAAAACAAAGGCTTATTGGAAAGGCCTATTCGTGCGCTTTCCATATATGTGTTGTTGTTTGTTTCAAACATGTTCGCTTATCTCAGAAAGTGGAAAAAGATAGGGCATGTTATGGGCAAAACACAGGCTGCTGAGAAGACATTTTGAGTAAAAGCATGTTTTAGTTTTGAAAATGGAATAACTTATGAATAAAATATGATTGCTATTATAAACTATACCTTGCTGGAAAGGCATTGTGAAGGACCCCCACAAGTTTTGTTCGAGAGATTTGTTAGAAAGATTTCTAGTGAGCTGAATCAAACTCGCGCCATGCAGCCATGCCTGCCTGCAGGCTTGAAGGGAGGAGAAAAAAAAGAGAAACCGATCACTTGTGTAACCATCTGTTTGAGCTGTGGACCCCCGGGGATTACCGATTCCGTGTAGGCAGGCATCCAGGAAGGGACCGGGGACCACCAGTACAGATCGCACTGCCAGACTGTCATGCAGGGACCCCCAGTCACCCCCTGCAGCTGGGTGGCTAGGACTAAATGAACCGTTTCTACTAACTGCCAATAAAATACATTTTAGAGCTACTAAAGCCATATGGATTCAGCGACCGTCATGTTTCAGGGCTTATGGATTACCGGTATAAACATGAGGTGGATTATAAGATATCAGGTAAGGCTATGTTTTACAAGCATTTATACAGCGATCTGTCTGTGTGTTGTTGTTGTTGTTGTTGTTTTAGTCTGAGAGGCTAGAGAGAGGCAGTTTTTGAAGGGACTGAATTGAAATGATGTGCTTATATATGTGGTGGTCCAGGGACCACTGAAACAGACAGCGGACCACACACACACACACACACACACACACACACACACACACACACACACACACACACACACACACACACACACACACACACACACACACACACACACACAAACGCTAGCACGCCCACACACAAGCTGCGGCTTTCTGGTTACCCGTCTTGCTCTCATTGTATAATTGGTTTCAGGTTTCTGAGAGGAGGTCTTTCTTTTTGGACAATTTAATGATGTTTAATTTCATGTGAGGCTGTGCACTTTTGTTTAATGTTGTAAAAAACACTGTCAGACTTTGAGGAAGTGTATCATATGTTGTGAGAGGCTGGATAAGGCTTAGATCTTTTGTGTACAGTGTGTACAGTAAAAGACGTCCAGAAAGACGTCTGGCACCGATATCCCCAGGGGAAAAGACGTTCTGAGGACGTTTAGCAGGGAGTGAGTTAAGCATCCTCACCAGAGTAACGTTGTGCCCATCCTCACCAGATGCCACTTTCCAGCCAAACAGTTCTGATGCTAAATGGCAAGCTATGTGGGGTTCAGTGTCTTGCCCAAGGACACTTCCACATGTGGACATGCAGGAGGAGGAGCCGGGATTCGAACCGCCGACCCACGGATCATTGGAACGACCTGCTCTTCTTCCTGAGGCACATCCGCCCCACAGCGCCGTAGCTTGCCGGCAACGTTAGAACAGCTTCGACCAGGGAGCGACATCGGAAATTCACACGGAACGGAACCGCGACGGCGCCTGCGAAAATGGGCGTTGTTAAGTGCGCACGTCAGAGCTTCGCGTTGGGTGTGACGTCAAAGCAGAGCTGAGGTCAGCGTAACATTATAAGTACAGTTCCATCACCGCTGACGTGGAAGAGTACATCTGACCCAGCACTGCGGTCGGTTCCGGGTCCCCGTAGGGAACACACATATAGAGATCTGGTCCAGGGAAGAGACCAACGAATAGCGACTGTCACAAAGTGAAGGGACGATGAAATCAGTGAAAGACATGCTCCTGAAGTGCCTGTGCTGCACTCGGCCCGCCCTGCACCACCCCGGCATGGCGGGAGAGCAGGAGCGCCTGGACTCCTTCGGCTCGTGGACCCCCTCCTCCTCGACGTGCCGCGTCGCCCGAGGCGAGGGGGCAGACGACGTGACCCCACAGGGAGGGGCCGGGGAAGCAGCAGCGTCCTCGCAGGGAGCAGCAGCAGAGAGTGACGTCAACAACGCGTCCAGTCCAGCCTCCTCGCAGGAGGAGGAGGAGGCAGTGGCAGCTCTCCACGACGTGTCCAGCGCTGCCAATCGGCGGCGCGAGGACAGACTGCTCTCCTTCGCCGCCGGCTGGCCCTCCGGCGTCGCCGTCCGTCCCGACCGGCTGGCGGAGGCCGGCTTCTTCTACGTGGGCCGAGGCGACGGCGTGAAGTGCTTCTGCTGCGACGTGTACCTGGAACGCTGGGAGGCCACCGACGACCCGTGGGTGGAACACGCCTCCTGGTCCCCCGAGTGCGAGTACCTGCTGCGGGAGAAGGGACGGGGGTTCGTCCGCCGCGTCCAGGAGGAGCTCGGAGAAGAAGAGGAAAAGAGCTGGGTGTTGGTGGATGCTCCAGTGCAGGAGGAGGAGGAGGAGGAGGAGGAACGCTCCGGGGCTGCGGTCGTGGCCAACGGCCCCGTGATCCGCTCAGCCTTGGAGATGGGCTTCGAGCGGGGCCTCGTGGAGCGGACGGTCCGGAGCAAGGCGGCGACGGGCGGAGGACGGAGCTACGGCTCGGTGCAGGAGCTGGTGTCGGACATGCTGAGGGTGGAGAGCCGGGAGAGGGTGGAGGAGCGGCAGCTGGAGAAGCTGCTCCGTCGGCTCCAGGCGGAGGCCGACGCGGCCCTGGTGTTCAACGTGGACGTGCTGGCCGTGGACCTGGGGGGGGAGTGCTGCGTCTGCCTGGACCACATGCTGCAGGGGGAGACCATCGCCCGCCTGGCCTGCCTCTGTGTTTACCATAAGAGCTGCATCGATGCCTGGGCCAAGGTGAAACCCTGCTGCCCTGAACACCCCTTCTGATTGACGCTAGGACACCTGGAAGAGAGTTTAGAAACTCTAGGCACACTGGGGGGAAACCACGCCCCCGACTCATGTTTGAAGCTTGTGATTGGCTGAACCGGAGGTAGGGAGCGCTCCATTGTAGTAACTTGGACCGCGGCAGATGTGCACCAAAACCTAAACCTAGCCCTAACCCTAACCCTAGCTCTAACCTTAACCTTAACTCTACCCTTAAAACTAACCCTAACCTCAGTAAAACTAACGCTAGTGAATGCGAACCTGGTGAGACGCTAACCTGCCAACGCTGATGAAAACGAGCGCTCCTTCCCCTAGTTAACCTAGAGTTTCTAAACTCGCCACCAGGAAGTCTCCCTAATCGGGAGATAACCCACCGTCAGGTCACATACGCAAACTTTAGAAGGCAATGGTAGCCAATCAGGAGGGAATATGGGAAATGGGACAGATCCATGTTGATGACATGACTGTAGAGATACTGTGTACTGCTTTGCGTGATTTGAGGGCAAACTCCGTAGGAGCAGTTTACAAGAATGTATTTTTGCAAAGATCGGCCTGATGGTGGCGCTAGAAGAAGACCATGTGAGAAGGGCTGGTGCAAAGGAGTGTGTATTTGCAAAGTTTGGCATGGATAGGGCCAACAGTGACCCCATATTTTGAGAATATACAGTCATGGACCCCCATTTCATGCCCTTCTTGGGATTTGTGCATTTGTGAGCGGTGCTAATCGCTCCTACGTCTTGTGTGTCGGAGCATGGAACTCCATGTATGGAGATGACGGACGTCACAGACAGAACGGCCCATAGAAGGAGATATGGGTCTTGTTTGATACCAATCAAGACACACTCACACACATATCTCCTTGTATGGTCGTTCAATTCTGGAGGTTCTCAATTTCTCAATTGATATTATTGCGACCGTAAGGTCGCAGTTTAGTATGAAAACCTCCACCGGCCGTCCGTCGGTCACACGTGCGGTCGACCGCACGTCACACGTGCGGTCGACGTGTGATGAGGTCACGATGAGTCATCTATGCCCAAATATAGATTTCTAGGTCAGATGGCCCATAGAGTTTGTGATGTCAAACCTAGCAACCCAATATAAACAAACCTGATGTCAGACCTGAAGTATCCTTTTATACCCATATATGGAGATACAGAGATCTCCATATATGGGCATATTAGAAAGCCCATATATGGGCATATACGGATGACATCAGGGATATCCATATATGGGCATAAAAGGGACAAGGGCTTACAGTTAAGAGATCTCCATATATGGGCATATCAGAAAGCCCATATATGTTCATATACTGATGACATCAGGAATATCCATATATGGGCATAAAAGGGACAAGGACTTACAGTTAAGAGATCTCCATATATGGGCATAAAGGGAGAAGGACTGTTACAGTAGATATAGAGATGTCCATATATGGGCATAAATGAACAAGGACTGACAAACACTGAGATCTCCATATAACCTATGGGAATATAAGGGACGAGGACTGTCAGCTTGTAGACCTATTTTCTAAATATTGTTGTACATTAAAAACTTGAAATGGGTCGTTCTGCATAGTACTTGGGATTTGTTGATGTAAATGTTCACATAGAGTGTAATAATTGGTAAAACAAACTTTTGGCCTATTTGTGGAGATAAGCGACCAACGGTCGCTTATCTCCCGATTAGGGAGTCTTACTGGTTATATTATCTAGAAATCTCTGCTCACTTCGCACAGGTCCGTGCCTTCACACCAGGCACAGATAATACGTATGTATGATGTCAGTACTATGACATCATATTGATGACATCAGGGATCTCCATGTATGGGCATTTGTGGATTTATAGTACATCCTGCAGGTTGTGAGGATGTTACTTACACCGACGGGTCGCTTTGGCCAATCAAGGGAGAGGGGTCTGAATGCAGACTACAGATTCCTAGGGTGGATTTTGAAGGCTACCCAATAGAATCATAGCACTAATGTCACATGCACGCTCCAGGTAAGGAGCACCAGGATATAGTTGTAATATATGATAATAGTTTTTATTGTGTTATAATCACTATTATAGTTATCATAGTAATACATTAATAGGCTACTTTATATGTATTATAATTGGGATAGTTACATAATACAAATGTATATCTATCTATTTTTATATGTATACAATCACAGTTATAAGGGTACATTTGTTTCTTACAGATTTGGGTAATGGAACATGTAGATATTGTTATGTGGTGCGGTGTGGTGTTTAAGTTGCAGTCGAAGGGTCTTAACATGCATGTTTTCATACCGTGCAGATCCTTGCATATCGGTGGACTCATTTGTATGGATTTATTTAACAGAGGCCAGAGTTTGTATGACGCTCATTTGCATATGTGGTCCATTTACTCAAGTACAAAGTATTTGTATCTGTGGTCCATTTACTCAAGTACAAAGTATTTGTATCTGTGGTCCATTTACTCAAGTACAAAGTATTTGTATCTGTGGTCCATTTAAAGTACAAAAGTTTTGAGGGACTTTTAGTTTATTGGAGTATTTCCGATGTTCAGTACTTTTACTCCACTACACTTATTTGAAAACTTTAGTTACTTTGTAGAGTTTGATAAAACAACACATGACCCTCTTCAGCCCTATACTGCTGATAAAACAACACTGACCCTCTTCAGCCCTATACTGCTGATAAAACAACACATGACCCTCTTCAGCCCTATACTGTTGATAAAACAACACTGACCCTCTTCAGCCCTATACTGTTGATAAAACAACACTGACCCTCTTCAGCCCTATACAGCTGATAAAACAACACTGACCCTCTTCAGCCCTATACTGCTGATAAAACAACACTGACCCTCTTCAGCCCTATACTGATGATAAAACAACACTGACCCTCTTCAGCCCTATACTGCTGATAAAACAACACTGACCCTCTTCAGCCCTATACTGATGATAAAACAACACTGACCCTCTTCAGCCCTATACTGTTGATAAAACAACACTGACCCTCTTCAGCCCTATACTGATGATAAAACAACACTGACCCTCTTCAGCCCTATACTGATGATAAAACAACACTGACCCTCTTCAGCCCTATACTGTTGATAAAACAACACTGACCCTCTTCAGCCCTATACTGTTGATAAAACACTGACCCTCTTCAGCCCTATACTGCTGATAAAACAACACTGACCCTCTTCAGCCCTATACTGCTGATAAAACACTGACCCTCTTCAGCCCTATACTGATGATAAAACAACACTGACCCTCTTCAGCCCTATACTGCTGATAAAACAACACTGACCCTCTTCAGCCCTATACTGATGATAAAACAACACTGACCCTCTTCAGCCCTATACTGTTGATAAAACAACACTGACCCTCTTCAGCCCTATACTGCTGATAAAACAACACTGACCCTCTTCAGCCCTATACTGATGATAAAACAACACTGACCCTCTTCAGCCCTATACTGCTGATAAAACACTGACCCTCTTCAGCCCTATACTGATGATAAAACAACACTGACCCTCTTCAGCCCTATACTGCTGATAAAACACTGACCCTCTTCAGCCCTATACTGATGATAAAACAACACTGACCCTCTTCAGCCCTATACTGATGATAAAACAACACTGACCCTCTTCAGCCCTATACTGTTGATAAAACAACACTGACCCTCTTCAGCCCTATACTGTTGATAAAACAACACTGACCCTCTTCAGCCCTATACTGCTGATAAAACAACACTGACCCTCTTCAGCCCTATACTGTTGATAAAACAACACTGACCCTCTTCAGCCCTATACTGTTGATAAAACAACACTGACCCTCTTCAGCCCTATACTGTTGATAAAACAACACTGACCCTCTTCAGCCCTACTGCTGATAAAACAACACTGACCCTCTTCAGCCCTATACTGATGATAAAACAACACTGACCCTCTTCAGCCCTATACTGTTGATAAAACAACACTGACCCTCTTCAGCCCTATACTGCTGATAAAACAACACTGACCCTCTTCAGCCCTATACTGATGATAAAACAACACTGACCCTCTTCAGCCCTATACTGCTGATAAAACAACACTGACCCTCTTCAGCCCTATACTGCTGATAAAACACTGACCCTCTTCAGCCCTATACTGATGATAAAACAACACTGACCCTCTTCAGCCCTATACTGCTGATAAAACAACACTGACCCTCTTCAGCCCTATACTGTTGATAAAACAACACTGACCCTCTTCAGCCCTATACTGCTGATAAAACAACACTGACCCTCTTCAGCCCTATACTGTTGATAAAACACTGACCCTCTTCAGCCCTATACTGCTGATAAAACAACACTGACCCTCTTCAGCCCTATACTGCTGATAAAACAACACTGACCCTCTTCAACCCTATACTGTTGATAAAACAACACATGACCCTCTTCAACCCTATACTGTTGATAAAACAACACTGACCCTCTTCAACCCTATACTGTTGATAAAACAACACTGACCCTCTTCAGCCCTATACTGTTGATAAAACACTGACCCTCTTCAGCCCTATACTGCTGATAAAACACTGACCCTCTTCAGCCCTATACTGATGATAAAACAACACTGACCCTCTTCAGCCCTATACTGCTGATAAAACAACACTGACCCTCTTCAGCCCTATACTGCTGATAAAACAACACTGACCCTCTTCAGCCCTATACTGATGATAAAACAACACTGACCCTCTTCAGCCCTATACTGATGATAAAACAACACTGACCCTCTTCAGCCCTATACTGATGATAAAACAACACTGACCCTCTTCAGCCCTATACTGCTGATAAAACAACACTGACCCTCTTCAGCCCTATACTGATGATAAAACAACACTGACCCTCTTCAGCCCTATACTGTTGATAAAACACTGACCCTCTTCAGCCCTATACTGCTGATAAAACACTGACCCTCTTCAGCCCTATACTGCTGATAAAACAATACTGACCCTCTTCAGCCCTATACTGCTGATAAAACAACACATGACCCTCTTCAGCCCTATACTGATGATAAAACAACACTGACCCTCTTCAGCCCTATACTGCTGATAAAACAACACTGACCCTCTTCAGCCCTATACTGATGATAAAACAACACTGACCCTCTTCAGCCCTATACTGCTGATAAAACAACACTGACCCTCTTCAGCCCTATACTGATGATAAAACAACACTGACCCTCTTCAGCCCTATACTGCTGATAAAACAACACTGACCCTCTTCAGCCCTATACTGATGATAAAACAACACTGACCCTCTTCAGCCCTATACTGATGATAAAACAACACTGACCCTCTTCAACCCTATACTGTTGATAAAACAACACATGACCCTCTTCAGCCCTATAATGTTGATAAAACACTGACCCTCTTCAGCCCTATACTGCTGATAAAACAACACTGACCCTCTTCAGCCCTATACTGCTGATAAAACAACACTGACCCTCTTCAACCCTATACTGTTGATAAAACAACACATGACCCTCTTCAACCCTATACTGTTGATAAAACAACACTGACCCTCTTCAACCCTATACTGTTGATAAAACAACACTGACCCTCTTCAGCCCTATACTGTTGATAAAACACTGACCCTCTTCAGCCCTATACTGCTGATAAAACAACACTGACCCTCTTCAACCCTATACTGTTGATAAAACAACACTGACCCTCTTCAGCCCTATACTGTTGATAAAACACTGACCCTCTTCAGCCCTATACTGCTGATAAAACAACACTGACCCTCTTCAGCCCTATACTGCTGATAAAACAACACTGACCCTCTTCAGCCCTATACTGTTGATAAAACACTGACCCTCTTCAGCCCTATACTGCTGATAAAACAACACATGACCCTCTTCAGCCCTATACTGTTGATAAAACAACACTGACCCTCTTCAGCCCTATACTGTTGATAAAACAACACTGACCCTCTTCAGCCCTATACTGCTGATAAAACAACACTGACCCTCTTCAGCCCTATACTGTTGATAAAACACTGACCCTCTTCAGCCCTATACTGTTGATAAAACAACACTGACCCTCTTCAGCCCTATACTGTTGATAAAACAACACTGACCCTCTTCAGCCCTATACTGCTGATAAAACAACACTGACCCTCTTCAGCCCTATACTGCTGATAAAACAACACTGACCCTCTTCAGCCCTATACTGCTGATAAAACAACACTGACCCTCTTCAGCCCTATACTGCTGATAAAACAACACTGACCCTCTTCAGCCCTATACTGTTGATAAAACAACACTGACCCTCTTCAGCCCTATACTGTTACTAAAACAACACTGACCCTCTTCAGCCCTATACTGCTGATAAAACAACACTGACCCTCTTCAGCCCTATACTGCTGATAAAACAACACTGACCCTCTTCAGCCCTATACTGTTGATAAAACAACACTGACCCTCTTCAGCCCTATACTGATGATAAAACAACACATGACCCTCTTCAGCCCTATACTGTTGATAAAACAACACGTGACCCTCTTCAGCCCTATAGTGCTGATAAAACAACACATGACCCTCTTCAGCCCTATACTGCTGATAAAACAACACTGACCCTCTTCAGCCCTATACTGTTGATAAAACAACACGTGACCCTCTTCAGCCCTATATTGTTGATAAAAGAACACTGACCCTCTTCAGCCCTATACTGCTGATAAAACAACACTGACCCTCTTCAGCCCTATACTGTTGATAAAACAACACTGACCCTCTTCAGCCCTATACTGTTGATAAAACAACACTGACCCTCTTCAGCCCTATACTGTTGATAAAACAACACATGACCCTCTTCAGCCCTATACTGCTGATAAAACAACACATGACCCTCTTCAGCCCTATACTGCTGATAAAACAACACTGACCCTCTTCAGCCCTATACTGATGATAAAACAACACATGACCCTCTTCAGCCCTATAGTGCTGATAAAACAACACTGACCCTCTTCAGCCCTATACTGCTGATAAAACAACACTGACCCTCTTCAGCCCTATACTGCTGATAAAACAACACTGACCCTCTTCAGCCCTATACTGATGATAAAACAACACTGACCCTCTTCAGCCCTATACTGTTGATAAAACACTGACCCTCTTCAGCCCTATACTGCTGATAAAACAACACTGACCCTCTTCAGCCCTATACTGCTGATAAAACACTGACCCTCTTCAGCCCTATACTGATGATAAAACAACACTGACCCTCTTCAGCCCTATACTGCTGATAAAACAACACTGACCCTCTTCAGCCCTATACTGATGATAAAACAACACTGACCCTCTTCAGCCCTATACTGTTGATAAAACAACACTGACCCTCTTCAGCCCTATACTGCTGATAAAACAACACTGACCCTCTTCAGCCCTATACTGATGATAAAACAACACTGACCCTCTTCAGCCCTATACTGCTGATAAAACACTGACCCTCTTCAGCCCTATACTGATGATAAAACAACACTGACCCTCTTCAGCCCTATACTGCTGATAAAACACTGACCCTCTTCAGCCCTATACTGATGATAAAACAACACTGACCCTCTTCAGCCCTATACTGCTGATAAAACAACACTGACCCTCTTCAGCCCTATACTGATGATAAAACAACACTGACCCTCTTCAGCCCTATACTGTTGATAAAACAACACTGACCCTCTTCAGCCCTATACTGATGATAAAACACTGACCCTCTTCAGCCCTATACTGCTGATAAAACAACACTGACCCTCTTCAGCCCTATACTGATGATAAAACAACACTGACCCTCTTCAGCCCTATACTGCTGATAAAACAACACTGACCCTCTTCAGCCCTATACTGCTGATAAAACACTGACCCTCTTCAGCCCTATACTGATGATAAAACAACACTGACCCTCTTCAGCCCTATACTGCTGATAAAACAACACTGACCCTCTTCAGCCCTATACTGTTGATAAAACAACACTGACCCTCTTCAGCCCTATACTGCTGATAAAACAACACTGACCCTCTTCAGCCCTATACTGTTGATAAAACACTGACCCTCTTCAGCCCTATACTGCTGATAAAACAACACTGACCCTCTTCAGCCCTATACTGCTGATAAAACAACACTGACCCTCTTCAACCCTATACTGTTGATAAAACAACACATGACCCTCTTCAACCCTATACTGTTGATAAAACAACACTGACCCTCTTCAACCCTATACTGTTGATAAAACAACACTGACCCTCTTCAACCCTATACTGCTGATAAAACAACACTGACCCTCTTCAGCCCTATACTGCTGATAAAACACTGACCCTCTTCAGCCCTATACTGATGATAAAACAACACTGACCCTCTTCAGCCCTATACTGCTGATAAAACAACACTGACCCTCTTCAGCCCTATACTGCTGATAAAACAACACTGACCCTCTTCAGCCCTATACTGATGATAAAACAACACTGACCCTCTTCAGCCCTATACTGATGATAAAACAACACTGACCCTCTTCAGCCCTATACTGATGATAAAACAACACTGACCCTCTTCAGCCCTATACTGCTGATAAAACAACACTGACCCTCTTCAGCCCTATACTGATGATAAAACAACACTGACCCTCTTCAGCCCTATACTGTTGATAAAACACTGACCCTCTTCAGCCCTATACTGCTGATAAAACACTGACCCTCTTCAGCCCTATACTGCTGATAAAACAATACTGACCCTCTTCAGCCCTATACTGCTGATAAAACAACACATGACCCTCTTCAGCCCTATACTGATGATAAAACAACACTGACCCTCTTCAGCCCTATACTGCTGATAAAACAACACTGACCCTCTTCAGCCCTATACTGCTGATAAAACAACACATGACCCTCTTCAGCCCTATACTGCTGATAAAACAACACTGACCCTCTTCAGCCCTATACTGTTGATAAAACAACACTGACCCTCTTCAGCCCTATACTGTTGATAAAACAACACTGACCCTCTTCAGCCCTATACTGATGATAAAACAACACTGACCCTCTTCAGCCCTATACTGATGATAAAACAACACTGACCCTCTTCAGCCCTATACTGTTGATAAAACAACACTGACCCTCTTCAGCCCTATACTGTTGATAAAACACTGACCCTCTTCAGCCCTATACTGCTGATAAAACAACACTGACCCTCTTCAGCCCTATACTGCTGATAAAACACTGACCCTCTTCAGCCCTATACTGATGATAAAACAACACTGACCCTCTTCAACCCTATACTGTTGATAAAACAACACATGACCCTCTTCAGCCCTATAATGTTGATAAAACACTGACCCTCTTCAGCCCTATACTGCTGATAAAACAACACTGACCCTCTTCAGCCCTATACTGCTGATAAAACAACACTGACCCTCTTCAACCCTATACTGTTGATAAAACAACACATGACCCTCTTCAACCCTATACTGTTGATAAAACAACACTGACCCTCTTCAACCCTATACTGTTGATAAAACAACACTGACCCTCTTCAGCCCTATACTGTTGATAAAACACTGACCCTCTTCAGCCCTATACTGCTGATAAAACAACACTGACCCTCTTCAACCCTATACTGTTGATAAAACAACACTGACCCTCTTCAACCCTATACTGTTGATAAAACAACACTGACCCTCTTCAACCCTATACTGTTGATAAAACAACACTGACCCTCTTCAGCCCTATACTGTTGATAAAACACTGACCCTCTTCAGCCCTATACTGCTGATAAAACAACACTGACCCTCTTCAGCCCTATACTGCTGATAAAACAACACTGACCCTCTTCAGCCCTATACTGTTGATAAAACACTGACCCTCTTCAGCCCTATACTGCTGATAAAACAACACATGACCCTCTTCAGCCCTATACTGTTGATAAAACAACACTGACCCTCTTCAGCCCTATACTGTTGATAAAACAACACTGACCCTCTTCAGCCCTATACTGCTGATAAAACAACACTGACCCTCTTCAGCCCTATACTGTTGATAAAACACTGACCCTCTTCAGCCCTATACTGTTGATAAAACAACACTGACCCTCTTCAGCCCTATACTGTTGATAAAACAACACTGACCCTCTTCAGCCCTATACTGCTGATAAAACAACACTGACCCTCTTCAGCCCTATACTGCTGATAAAACAACACTGACCCTCTTCAGCCCTATACTGCTGATAAAACAACACTGACCCTCTTCAGCCCTATACTGCTGATAAAACAACACTGACCCTCTTCAGCCC
Source organism: Nannobrachium achirus (assembly GCF_963921795.1). NCBI lineage: Eukaryota > Metazoa > Chordata > Actinopteri > Myctophiformes > Myctophidae > Nannobrachium > Nannobrachium achirus. Next base: position 1,170,809 of record NC_137833.1, on the reverse strand, counting down.
TATACTGTTGATAAAACAACACTGACCCTCTTCAGCCCTATACTGTTACTAAAACAACACTGACCCTCTTCAGCCCTATACTGCTGATAAAACAACACTGACCCTCTTCAGCCCTATACTGCTGATAAAACAACACTGACCCTCTTCAGCCCTATACTGTTGATAAAACAACACTGACCCTCTTCAGCCCTATACTGATGATAAAACAACACATGACCCTCTTCAGCCCTATACTGTTGATAAAACAACACGTGACCCTCTTCAGCCCTATAGTGCTGATAAAACAACACATGACCCTCTTCAGCCCTATACTGCTGATAAAACAACACTGACCCTCTTCAGCCCTATACTGTTGATAAAACAACACGTGACCCTCTTCAGCCCTATATTGTTGATAAAAGAACACTGACCCTCTTCAGCCCTATACTGCTGATAAAACAACACTGACCCTCTTCAGCCCTATACTGATGATAAAACAACACTGACCCTCTTCAGCCCTATACTGATGATAAAACAACACTGACCCTCTTCAGCCCTATACTGATGATAAAACAACACTGACCCTCTTCAGCCCTATACTGCTGATAAAACAACACTGACCCTCTTCAGCCCTATACTGATGATAAAACAACACTGACCCTCTTCAGCCCTATACTGTTGATAAAACACTGACCCTCTTCAGCCCTATACTGCTGATAAAACACTGACCCTCTTCAGCCCTATACTGCTGATAAAACAATACTGACCCTCTTCAGCCCTATACTGCTGATAAAACAACACATGACCCTCTTCAGCCCTATACTGATGATAAAACAACACTGACCCTCTTCAGCCCTATACTGCTGATAAAACAACACTGACCCTCTTCAGCCCTATACTGATGATAAAACAACACTGACCCTCTTCAGCCCTATACTGCTGATAAAACAACACTGACCCTCTTCAGCCCTATACTGATGATAAAACAACACTGACCCTCTTCAGCCCTATACTGCTGATAAAACAACACTGACCCTCTTCAGCCCTATACTGATGATAAAACAACACTGACCCTCTTCAGCCCTATACTGATGATAAAACAACACTGACCCTCTTCAACCCTATACTGTTGATAAAACAACACATGACCCTCTTCAGCCCTATAATGTTGATAAAACACTGACCCTCTTCAGCCCTATACTGCTGATAAAACAACACTGACCCTCTTCAGCCCTATACTGCTGATAAAACAACACTGACCCTCTTCAACCCTATACTGTTGATAAAACAACACATGACCCTCTTCAACCCTATACTGTTGATAAAACAACACTGACCCTCTTCAACCCTATACTGTTGATAAAACAACACTGACCCTCTTCAGCCCTATACTGTTGATAAAACACTGACCCTCTTCAGCCCTATACTGCTGATAAAACAACACTGACCCTCTTCAACCCTATACTGTTGATAAAACAACACTGACCCTCTTCAGCCCTATACTGTTGATAAAACACTGACCCTCTTCAGCCCTATACTGCTGATAAAACAACACTGACCCTCTTCAGCCCTATACTGCTGATAAAACAACACTGACCCTCTTCAGCCCTATACTGTTGATAAAACACTGACCCTCTTCAGCCCTATACTGCTGATAAAACAACACATGACCCTCTTCAGCCCTATACTGTTGATAAAACAACACTGACCCTCTTCAGCCCTATACTGTTGATAAAACAACACTGACCCTCTTCAGCCCTATACTGCTGATAAAACAACACTGACCCTCTTCAGCCCTATACTGTTGATAAAACACTGACCCTCTTCAGCCCTATACTGTTGATAAAACAACACTGACCCTCTTCAGCCCTATACTGTTGATAAAACAACACTGACCCTCTTCAGCCCTATACTGCTGATAAAACAACACTGACCCTCTTCAGCCCTATACTGCTGATAAAACAACACTGACCCTCTTCAGCCCTATACTGCTGATAAAACAACACTGACCCTCTTCAGCCCTATACTGCTGATAAAACAACACTGACCCTCTTCAGCCCTATACTGTTGATAAAACAACACTGACCCTCTTCAGCCCTATACTGTTACTAAAACAACACTGACCCTCTTCAGCCCTATACTGCTGATAAAACAACACTGACCCTCTTCAGCCCTATACTGCTGATAAAACAACACTGACCCTCTTCAGCCCTATACTGTTGATAAAACAACACTGACCCTCTTCAGCCCTATACTGATGATAAAACAACACATGACCCTCTTCAGCCCTATACTGTTGATAAAACAACACGTGACCCTCTTCAGCCCTATAGTGCTGATAAAACAACACATGACCCTCTTCAGCCCTATACTGCTGATAAAACAACACTGACCCTCTTCAGCCCTATACTGTTGATAAAACAACACGTGACCCTCTTCAGCCCTATATTGTTGATAAAAGAACACTGACCCTCTTCAGCCCTATACTGCTGATAAAACAACACTGACCCTCTTCAGCCCTATACTGTTGATAAAACAACACTGACCCTCTTCAGCCCTATACTGTTGATAAAACAACACTGACCCTCTTCAGCCCTATACTGTTGATAAAACAACACATGACCCTCTTCAGCCCTATACTGCTGATAAAACAACACATGACCCTCTTCAGCCCTATACTGCTGATAAAACAACACTGACCCTCTTCAGCCCTATACTGATGATAAAACAACACATGACCCTCTTCAGCCCTATAGTGCTGATAAAACAACACTGACCCTCTTCAGCCCTATACTGCTGATAAAACAACACTGACCCTCTTCAGCCCTATACTGCTGATAAAACAACACTGACCCTCTTCAGCCCTATACTGATGATAAAACAACACTGACCCTCTTCAGCCCTATACTGTTGATAAAACACTGACCCTCTTCAGCCCTATACTGCTGATAAAACAACACTGACCCTCTTCAGCCCTATACTGCTGATAAAACACTGACCCTCTTCAGCCCTATACTGATGATAAAACAACACTGACCCTCTTCAGCCCTATACTGCTGATAAAACAACACTGACCCTCTTCAGCCCTATACTGATGATAAAACAACACTGACCCTCTTCAGCCCTATACTGTTGATAAAACAACACTGACCCTCTTCAGCCCTATACTGCTGATAAAACAACACTGACCCTCTTCAGCCCTATACTGATGATAAAACAACACTGACCCTCTTCAGCCCTATACTGCTGATAAAACACTGACCCTCTTCAGCCCTATACTGATGATAAAACAACACTGACCCTCTTCAGCCCTATACTGCTGATAAAACACTGACCCTCTTCAGCCCTATACTGATGATAAAACAACACTGACCCTCTTCAGCCCTATACTGCTGATAAAACAACACTGACCCTCTTCAGCCCTATACTGATGATAAAACAACACTGACCCTCTTCAGCCCTATACTGTTGATAAAACAACACTGACCCTCTTCAGCCCTATACTGCTGATAAAACAACACTGACCCTCTTCAGCCCTATACTGATGATAAAACAACACTGACCCTCTTCAGCCCTATACTGCTGATAAAACAACACTGACCCTCTTCAGCCCTATACTGCTGATAAAACACTGACCCTCTTCAGCCCTATACTGATGATAAAACAACACTGACCCTCTTCAGCCCTATACTGCTGATAAAACAACACTGACCCTCTTCAGCCCTATACTGTTGATAAAACAACACTGACCCTCTTCAGCCCTATACTGCTGATAAAACAACACTGACCCTCTTCAGCCCTATACTGTTGATAAAACACTGACCCTCTTCAGCCCTATACTGCTGATAAAACAACACTGACCCTCTTCAGCCCTATACTGCTGATAAAACAACACTGACCCTCTTCAACCCTATACTGTTGATAAAACAACACATGACCCTCTTCAACCCTATACTGTTGATAAAACAACACTGACCCTCTTCAACCCTATACTGTTGATAAAACAACACTGACCCTCTTCAGCCCTATACTGTTGATAAAACACTGACCCTCTTCAGCCCTATACTGCTGATAAAACAACACTGACCCTCTTCAGCCCTATACTGCTGATAAAACACTGACCCTCTTCAGCCCTATACTGATGATAAAACAACACTGACCCTCTTCAGCCCTATACTGCTGATAAAACAACACTGACCCTCTTCAGCCCTATACTGCTGATAAAACAACACTGACCCTCTTCAGCCCTATACTGATGATAAAACAACACTGACCCTCTTCAGCCCTATACTGATGATAAAACAACACTGACCCTCTTCAGCCCTATACTGATGATAAAACAACACTGACCCTCTTCAGCCCTATACTGCTGATAAAACAACACTGACCCTCTTCAGCCCTATACTGATGATAAAACAACACTGACCCTCTTCAGCCCTATACTGTTGATAAAACACTGACCCTCTTCAGCCCTATACTGCTGATAAAACACTGACCCTCTTCAGCCCTATACTGCTGATAAAACAATACTGACCCTCTTCAGCCCTATACTGCTGATAAAACAACACATGACCCTCTTCAGCCCTATACTGATGATAAAACAACACTGACCCTCTTCAGCCCTATACTGCTGATAAAACAACACTGACCCTCTTCAGCCCTATACTGCTGATAAAACAACACATGACCCTCTTCAGCCCTATACTGCTGATAAAACAACACTGACCCTCTTCAGCCCTATACTGTTGATAAAACAACACTGACCCTCTTCAGCCCTATACTGTTGATAAAACAACACTGACCCTCTTCAGCCCTATACTGATGATAAAACAACACTGACCCTCTTCAGCCCTATACTGATGATAAAACAACACTGACCCTCTTCAGCCCTATACTGTTGATAAAACAACACTGACCCTCTTCAGCCCTATACTGTTGATAAAACACTGACCCTCTTCAGCCCTATACTGCTGATAAAACAACACTGACCCTCTTCAGCCCTATACTGCTGATAAAACACTGACCCTCTTCAGCCCTATACTGATGATAAAACAACACTGACCCTCTTCAACCCTATACTGTTGATAAAACAACACATGACCCTCTTCAGCCCTATAATGTTGATAAAACACTGACCCTCTTCAGCCCTATACTGCTGATAAAACAACACTGACCCTCTTCAGCCCTATACTGCTGATAAAACAACACTGACCCTCTTCAACCCTATACTGTTGATAAAACAACACATGACCCTCTTCAACCCTATACTGTTGATAAAACAACACTGACCCTCTTCAACCCTATACTGTTGATAAAACAACACTGACCCTCTTCAGCCCTATACTGTTGATAAAACACTGACCCTCTTCAGCCCTATACTGCTGATAAAACAACACTGACCCTCTTCAACCCTATACTGTTGATAAAACAACACTGACCCTCTTCAACCCTATACTGTTGATAAAACAACACTGACCCTCTTCAACCCTATACTGTTGATAAAACAACACTGACCCTCTTCAGCCCTATACTGTTGATAAAACACTGACCCTCTTCAGCCCTATACTGCTGATAAAACAACACTGACCCTCTTCAGCCCTATACTGCTGATAAAACAACACTGACCCTCTTCAGCCCTATACTGTTGATAAAACACTGACCCTCTTCAGCCCTATACTGCTGATAAAACAACACATGACCCTCTTCAGCCCTATACTGTTGATAAAACAACACTGACCCTCTTCAGCCCTATACTGTTGATAAAACAACACTGACCCTCTTCAGCCCTATACTGCTGATAAAACAACACTGACCCTCTTCAGCCCTATACTGTTGATAAAACACTGACCCTCTTCAGCCCTATACTGTTGATAAAACAACACTGACCCTCTTCAGCCCTATACTGTTGATAAAACAACACTGACCCTCTTCAGCCCTATACTGCTGATAAAACAACACTGACCCTCTTCAGCCCTATACTGCTGATAAAACAACACTGACCCTCTTCAGCCCTATACTGCTGATAAAACAACACTGACCCTCTTCAGCCCTATACTGCTGATAAAACAACACTGACCCTCTTCAGCCCTATACTGTTGATAAAACAACACTGACCCTCTTCAGCCCTATACTGTTACTAAAACAACACTGACCCTCTTCAGCCCTATACTGCTGATAAAACAACACTGACCCTCTTCAGCCCTATACTGCTGATAAAACAACACTGACCCTCTTCAGCCCTATACTGTTGATAAAACAACACTGACCCTCTTCAGCCCTATACTGATGATAAAACAACACATGACCCTCTTCAGCCCTATACTGTTGATAAAACAACACGTGACCCTCTTCAGCCCTATAGTGCTGATAAAACAACACATGACCCTCTTCAGCCCTATACTGCTGATAAAACAACACTGACCCTCTTCAGCCCTATACTGTTGATAAAACAACACGTGACCCTCTTCAGCCCTATATTGTTGATAAAAGAACACTGACCCTCTTCAGCCCTATACTGCTGATAAAACAACACTGACCCTCTTCAGCCCTATACTGTTGATAAAACAACACTGACCCTCTTCAGCCCTATACTGTTGATAAAACAACACTGACCCTCTTCAGCCCTATACTGTTGATAAAACAACACATGACCCTCTTCAGCCCTATACTGCTGATAAAACAACACATGACCCTCTTCAGCCCTATACTGCTGATAAAACAACACTGACCCTCTTCAGCCCTATACTGATGATAAAACAACACATGACCCTCTTCAGCCCTATAGTGCTGATAAAACAACACTGACCCTCTTCAGCCCTATACTGCTGATAAAACAACACTGACCCTCTTCAGCCCTATACTGCTGATAAAACAACACTGACCCTCTTCAGCCCTATACTGCTGATAAAACAACACTGACCCTCTTCAGCCCTATACTGCTGATAAAACAACACTGACCCTCTTCAGCCCTATACTGTTGATAAAACAACACTGACCCTCTTCAGCCCTATACTGCTGATAAAACAACACTGACCCTCTTCAGCCCTATACTGCTGATAAAACAACACATGACCCTCTTCAGCCCTATAGTGCTGATAAAACACTGACCCTCTTCAGCCCTATACTGCTGATAAAACAACACTGACCCTCTTCAGCCCTATACTGCTGATAAAACAACACATGACCCTCTTCAGCCCTATACTGTTGATAAAACAACACTGACCCTCTTCAGCCCTATACTGCTGATAAAACAACACTGACCCTCTTCAGCCCTATACTGATGATAAAACACTGACCCTCTTCAGCCCTATACTGTTGATAAAACAACACTGACCCTCTTCAGCCCTATACTGTTGATAAAACAACACTGACCCTCTTCAGCCCTATACTGCATTTCGGCGATTTGGAAAAAGCCGATCTACAAGCTCACAATGTGTCGCGATGCGACACATTGTGAGCTTGTAGATTTGAAAAGATTTTCTATACATTTGAAAACTTGAAATGTGACATTCTGTAAAATGAGTACCTTTACTTTTGCTACTTTAAGTACATTTTGATGCCAATGCCTCTGTGCTTTTACTCAAGTACTTTTTGAATTCTGTACTTTACTTGTAACAGATCAGTATTTCTACATACTTTTACGGAGGAGTAGTTCACCCCCAAAGTGACTGTTTTTCTATTGATTACTCATGCCATGGAGAGTAGAGTTCAATAATATTTTTAGTTTTTTGTCGCATTCCTAAGACAAAAATGTGATAACAATAAATTTACCCCCATTCGTTCCGGATGGTGACCCGTTTCGAAACGGGTCCTCATCCGTAATCAATGGGAGTAAATTTACTCGAATCAAGTTTTTGTCTTAGGAATGTGACAAAAAACTAAAAATATTATTGAACTCTACTCTCCATGGCATGAGTAATCAATAGAAAAAAAGTCATTTTGGGGGTGAACTACTCCTTTAAGTAAAACATTTCAGTATTCTTTCCACCACTGCATAGGATACTAGCAGCAGTAGGGTACATTTAATAGCGATACAATACATGGACGATATTGGTTCATTCATGGCGATACAATATGATTCGATTCAATGATTTAAAATCAATATGGTAACTATTTAGCAAAGAAATCTGTGTAAAACGTGTCAATAGTGCATGTTTTTTTTACATGATATTATTATCGATATAAATAAATAATCACTGTGATTCTCTAGCAAACACATGGATATTATATTTCATCACATATGGACAAACCTGTACCTTAGTTGACATCAACACACAGATTACACACATTTACCGATAGACCAAGAGTAGTATTTAAGTCATTAGACCCCTCTTTTTAATATTTCTTCTTAAAATTGATACATATACAAGGCACAAATACTTAGTTTCCATACAATGATTATTTGCATTGCAAAACGATTCCATACCGATTATTTGCATTGTAAAACGATGCCCAATTTTGCTGTTTGCATAACGATATAGTAGATCGTTGCAAATTAAAATCTATTTTTTCGGTTCAGTTACTATATGGTTACACCCCTAAGCAGCAGCATTGCATCCATAATGCTGTGTTGTATATGGTGTATATTATTGCGACCGTAGGTCGCACTTACTATCAAAACCTGCACAAACTGTGAGTGAGTCCGTCAGTCAGTCAGTCAGTCAGTCAGTCAGTGGGCCTATAGAGTTATAATAAGAATAGAGAGGACACCAGATATCCCCGCCCGTCCACTTGCATTGAGTTGCTCACCCAGCGCATGAGGCGTTTTCACCCCTTCTTCCGGGTAGTAAAACCGTGACGTAGTGGGAACTATATGACACGTTTTGCGTCATAGTTTGTGTTCATGGACGCGCTGGGGCTCCAATTCATGAACGAGCTCTTCCGGTATGAACGCGCGTCAATACAAAGAAGCCTAGAATGCGCGTTCATGTGTTAGAAGCCCCAACTGCAGTACCTCAAAACGGCCACGCTGTCCATTGCGCTTCAGGGCTCCACCAGGGTTCTGGGGGCTTGGGCCGAGGCCATGGGGCTGTTAAGTCTGACATCATTTTGTAGGCAGAGGAGAACTTTTGCCCCCCCAAAAAGCTAAACTTTTTATTATTTTTACTATTTACTAATTTTTCTTCTCTTTGTTGTTGAAAGGAAAGTGGTAGAATTATACTTTAGTTGTTATTTTTGTCTCGGATCTGTTGAAATAGCGAGGGACAGATATTGACAATAAATCTGCTTGGAGGTCTGACTACAAAATGATGTCACGGCTTAAAAGCCCCATAGTCTGGGCCTGGCAACTTCAGGGTGGGCACAGTATGAATGAACAATAATTAATAGGTTAATACAAAGCATTGAGTTCCCAACCACACATTTCCAAATATAAACTAACACTCCCCCTCCAAACACACAGCAGCCCAGAAACACGCCTGCTGGCCAACTGGAACACGTAGGCATTGCTACATTGGCATTGATGCAAAGGAGTCGTCGCCAGCACACAAGGAAATCCTTTTCACGGGCTTTATTTACCTCTCTGGACAGAGAACAACGGACGTGTTTCGACCTGTATGGTCTTCCTCAGCGTTGTGTGTCATGTTACTATTGAGCCGTGCACCTAAAAGACTTTATTTAACTTGGAGTGTTGTCATGTTACTATTGAGCCGTACACCTAAAAGACTTTATTTAACTTGGAGTGTTGTCATGTTACTATTGAGCCGTGCACCTAAAAGACTTTATTTAACTTGGAGTGTTGCGGGTTTTCTGCTTTTGTGCAGTCTCTTTCTCTACATTGGCATTGATGCCCGACGGCGTCACCGGTTCGATTCCCGATCAGACGACTTTTGCCGCGTGTCACTCCCCCATTTTCCTGTCAGTCTACTGTCCTATCAATAAAGACCTGTCAGTCTACTGTCCTATCAATAAAGAGCTGTCAGTCTACTGTCCTATCAATAAAGACCTGTCAGTCTACTGTCCTATCAATAAAGACCTGTCAGTCTACTGTCCTATCAATAAAGACCTGTCAGTCTACTGTCCTATCAATAAAGACCTGTCAGTCTACTGTCCTATCAACAAAGACCTGTCAGTCTACTGTCCTATCAATAAAGACCTGTCAGTCTACTGTCCTATCAATAAAGACCTGTCAGTCTACTGTCCTATCAAATAAAGAGCTGTCAGTCTACTGTCCTATCAAATAAAGAACTGTCAGTCTACTGTCCTATCAAATAAAGACCTGTCAGTCTACTGTCCTATCGATAAAGACCTGTCAGTCTACTGTCCTCTCAATAAAGACCTGTCAGTCTACTGTCCTCTCAATAAACACCTGTCAGTCTACTGTCCTATCAATAAAGAGCTGTCAGTCTACTGTCCTATCAATAAAGAGCTGTCAGTCTACTGTCCTATCAAATAAAGAGCTGTCAGTCTACTGTCCTATCAAATAAAGAACTGTCAGTCTACTGTCCTATCAATAAAGAACTGTCAGTCTACTGTCCTCTCAATAAAGACCTGTCAGTCTACTGTCCTATCAAATAAAGACATAAAAGCCCAGAAACAAACCTAGCCAACTGCTGCTAGTGTAAAAGATGCATCATCAGAGCGACAGCTGTAAAGTACTGCTCATTTATTCATATTAAGCAAAACGATGATCACAAAAAGAAAAAAAAAAGCTTTCTACATGCCCACCCATAAAAACACCCCTGACTGACGTGCACCCTGACGTGCACCCTGACGTGCACACACTCCTTACTCTCCTTCCAAAGCGCTCTAAAGCCCATTTAAACCAAGGACCACTTTAACCTCAATGTTAATGAGAGCAGACCAAGCCTCAGAGGTTTCAATGTGGCAAAGAATAAACATGTGTAGACAGCGACCTCTAGTGGTTAAACTGACATCCTGCAGCTGGATGTTAATCCATTTAGACATGAATGCAAATCTGTGTCAATTTAGACCTGAACCACTTTAACCATCATTTAATGCTTTAACTATTAAAGAATAGCAGATATACAAGCTCGCAGCGCGGCACCCCGAGTATATCTGCTCTTTTTGAAAAATCGTTTTTGGCAAGTCTTTGAAAATATCTTTGTAAAAGTGAACATTTGTAACTCAAATATTTGCTTCTGGGGGGTCCCTGGAACAACATATTTTGAGACGGGGGTCCGCGGCCAAATACCTGTAATTTTGGGGGTCCTTGACATGAAGTTTGAGAAGCACTGATTTAGAAGAAGGATTTAGAAGACATTGATTAGAAAAATATTCAAAGACTTGCAGAAGATGTTCAAGATGTTTCAGAAATAGCAGATTTACAAACTCATATCTGCAATTTTTTTAAATAGTTAAAGCATACAAGAATGGTTGAAGTAATAATGTCTAATGATTTTATATATTTTGTATATTATGTGTTTGTCTTTAAAGGAGCTATAGTCAACTTTTTCTTGAAAAACGGATGCTAAAATAAAAATAATGTTTCGAAAATATTGTATAAAAAATAAGCTTCATATATGTGTTTCTATTCAAAAATGACCACAAAAAGCGTAAAATAATGATAAAATAATAATTTTGGCCATTGTCAGACCAACACTTTGTTTACATCCTAGTCTATAGACTAGGATGTAAACAAAGTGTCGGCCCTACAATGAAAAAGTTGACTATAGCTCCTTTAACTGTTTTGATGAATTGAATACACAGGACCCAAATGGAAACAGGCCATAGTGCTTTCTTGGGTTTAATCCTTTTAGTATCATTTGTATAACACATGTTTTTTTGTTTTATTTTTGCACATGTTTTGCTCGTTCTTTCCGCGGCAGAGCCTGTCTGAGCAGAAGAGCCTATAGGTCAGGGTGTCTGCAGTAGCAGCAGCTCCCATCGTCTCAAATCTTGAACACACATAAACAACAATGGTGGCGGGATAACTTTTCTGGTTGTTTTCTATGCCTGGGTCTGTAGTTTCTCCATTTCTATGATCTCTACAACAACAACTGGATCTGTAGTTTCTCTGTTTCTATGCTCTTGTTTCTCCATTTCTATGATCTACAACAACAACTGGTGCAAGCGAGGGACAAACTTCAGCCTTGTTGAAAGATGTCTTTTAAAGATGTCTTTTACAAAGGTTTGCGTTTGGAAATAATGGATGGATAATTTGTTATAAAATAAGCTACTTTGATGGCGTTATAGAGGGTATGCGCGTAACATCATCATTATACCCGGAAGTAATGCGGGAATGCCAACTGAGTGGCAAAAAAACTACTTTCTGTCTTAGACAGTCCATACATCCACACAGAAAAGTCCTGTCTGATTGAACGATGTTAAACAACGTTAAACTCACTTTGCCATTTCACTTTATTCATGTGCACATCCTCTAATGTTAAGGAAGTTTGTCCACTTCTCTGATAATATTTAGCCTGTTTCGCTCCGTTCCGCCATCTGTTTAGTCTCTCCGCATCACAGTCTGGAAAGCCTTGTATCTCCAACGGTCGCAGCAAACCGCGGCTTCCGATTGGCTGTTGTGCGGAGCAACTCTAACCCTACTCTGATTCGTTAGAACACCACCAAGTGGCTTTCCAGCCACCGTGGCTTCCATTGGTCTGTGGGGCGGGGCGGGACAAATACACAAGGCTTCCATTGGTCTGTGGTGCGGGGGGCGGGACAAATACACCAGGCTTCCATTGGTCTGTGGTGCGGGGGGCGGGACAAATACACCAGGCTTCCATTGGTCTGTGGTGCGGGGGGCGGGACAAATACACAAGTCTGTATTGGTCTGTGGGGCGCGGGGCGGGACAAATACACCAGTCTGTATTGGCTTCCATTGGTCTGTGTTGCGGGGCGGGACGAATACACCAGTCTGTATTGGCTTCCATTGGTCTGTGGTGCGGGGGGCGGGACAAATACACCAGTCTGTATTGGCCGGCTGATGACGTAGTTACCCTAACCCTACTTGATTCGTTGGAACACCACCCAATCAGCAACGACCTTGTTACGTCACAACGGACGTTCAGAAGTGCGAGTCAACGGAGTCATTTCCAGACTGTGATGCGTAGAGACAATACAAAACGTGGAACGGAGCGAAACATCCGTTTCCATCAGAACTGACTGAAAATAACTTTATACTTGATGTTTAACCTCTTGAACACCAGCATGCCTGGTGCCTATTCTGGGGGGAAGGTTCACCAAAAATAGCTGATCTACAAGCTCACAACGCGACATTTACATGACGATTAACTGTCACTCAGATAATTGCGATTAACTTTTTGTGTTTTGTCGTTGACAATTACATTTCTGTTTGGCTTTTAGGCTTTGCAGTTGCACATGGCAGATATGACACTTAACTTACAGTAAATATACAAAGAAATGACTGACATATTGGACAACTTTACACTTTAAAAAGAACATTTATAGTTGAAATAGCCGATCTACAACGATCTCACAACGTGAACATATCGCATCACGATGCTTTGTGAGATTGTAGATCTGCTGTTTCCACTAGTTTTGAAAATGTTTGAAAAAATATGAAATCTTTTCAACGTGGAAACGATTACAACACAATAATTGTGATTATATCAGATAAGTGCTATCAGACGATTATGTAATAATCGCAGAACTGCTCTGTCCATCTCACCACGACGATAAACACTGGACTTAAATATTAATCAGGTCAATAAATGATGTATTTATTCATTCAAGGCAACATCACACATTAATAAGTTACGCCAGACTTCAAGACTTCAACTTCAAAATCAAAAACGGCAAAAGTAGCAGATCTACAAGATCAAAAGCTTGCTGGAGCTTGTAGATCTGCTACTTTCGATGGTTTTGTGCAACAATGTAGTGTGATCAACGTACGATGTTCATTTACAAACAAAAAGAACATTTCAGTTGGAATATGGAGATTTTTTGTCAGTTTTCTGCCTTACAGCAACAATGTGTTTCATGTACAAATAATCAGGGTTTGCTCTGGGGGTTTGGGTGCTCCAGTCCGTTTTGTTTTGGTCCGACCGATTTTTTTTTTGAGTTAGGAAAACAAAATAACCTTTGCTAATAAAGTATGTTTCTAGTTTTAATGGTCCATATGTATGACAATAATTTAAACTTAGTTTGCCCTTTATTAAACAATCATTACCCTTACATCAGTCAAACCTCTAATAGGAGGGAGATGCAGATATTATCCAGTACGGTAGTTTATCAGCTTTATGCGTAAATATTAAACAAAGTGTTGAATGAAAAGAGGGTTAAATGCTACTAAAGTAACTAAAGATCTTAACCTAGACCAGTGTTTCTCAACCTGTTTCCTGCATGGTCACACTTTTCATGTCCCAAGAATCCATGGTCACACCAACATAATACTGGGGTGTAAATATCCTCACTGTCGGGAAGAAACCTTGCATCTCCAAGTTTCAAATGTGTATGTTTCTTCGCAAAGCAAAGCCCTGCTTCATCATACAAGGCTGTCGCACAACAGTCGTGAAAACAGCAGATCTACAAGCACACTAACGCCTCGCACCGCGCGGAGTTGTGTGCTTGTAGATCGGCTGTTTTCACTAGTTTAAATCATTTTTAAAATGATAAATACAATACTGGCTTTCAAGCAGTTTCAAGGGGCACACCAAAAGTCCCCAGGACCAGTGGTTGAGAAACACTGGCTTAGGAGCTAAAATCGACAGATTTAAATGGGCAAATGGATCGATCGGAGCAGCCCTAGTTTGGTGTTATGGTTCAGGTCTAGTCTGTTCTGTAGTTTTAGGCTGGTGGTCTGGGGGTTAGGGTTCAGGGTCCAGGGGTCCGGGGGTCCAGAGGTCTGGGGTTAGGGTTCAGGTCCAGGGTTTTGGGGGTCCGGGGCTTTAGGCTGGAGGTTGGGGTCCAGACCGCTGCCTTCATAGATGGCTCTGGGGTTATGGTTGGGGTCCAGGGGTCTGGGGGTTAGGGTTCAGGTCCTGAGGTCTGGGGGTCTGGGGCTTTGATCTGGAGGTTCATGTTGGGGTCCAGGCCGCTGCCTTCATAGATGGCTCTCCTCCTCATCCCCTCCTGGATCACTCTCTGCTGGAAACGCAGCTGAGCGTTGGAATATCTGCAGTACGACCTGCACAACACAACACAACACAACACAACACACACATTGATTGATTGATTGATTGATTGAAGACTTTATTGTCAGTTTGCATAGGAAAAGGTACAGTTTCATGACGGTACAGTTCACTGGTACAAGGTCAACTAAAAGGAGATCCTAGAAAGCACTTGGCTTATTTGCACAGGAAACCATTGAAGTATCTCAGAGATGGGCAGTATTTGAAATACATGTATTTGAAATACGTATTTGAAATACTTTTTGGTATTTTGTAATTTGTATTTGGCTAGGATGGAAAAAATTGGATGTAATTTGTATCAAAATACATTCAGGTCTAGTATTTCCTGTATTTGAAATACAAAATACTTTTTAATGTAAATTATTCTCAAATGGACACATTTTAGACATTCACAAAGGTTTAAACTGTAGGGGGAAAGATACATTTTCTTTCAATCTAATTTGCTGGTGGTTTGTGTGTGTGTGATACAGCAATAGCACTTGACTTTGCTTCAAATGTAAAGTGCATTATGATTACAATTTTGAATTACTTGCGCGCAAGTACTGCGTTCATCTGTGTATGTATGTATGTAGGTTGGTAGGTAGGTAGCTGTAGGCACAATAAGGGACCAGCATTTGTGGCAATGTCATCATTAACAGCCAATGAGGGACCAGCATTCCTTGTGATGTTAGTGGTGATGTCACTTGCATCGCCAGTGGTGATGCCAGTGTTGAGTGCACCTCATGGCGTGCTCTGCTCGCGCACAAGCAGGCCATACATGGCCTACTTGTGCACAAGACGCAAGTTGGCACCTCGACAGAGTGCAGTTTTAGTTATTATTATAAGGCTGGCAGAGCGGTTTTGCACTCTATGAAGTACTGGCGCAGAGGCACCTGTGCATTCAGTCTGATGCCATAGTTCCTTTAGAAGATAACGGTAAAGTGGGTTCCAGACGATACGCGGTCACCGCCTCCTAGTAATTCATTTTCAATGAGAGGCGGGCGGCTATTTCTGCCGCGCAGCGAAATTTTGTTGCGGCGAGGCGAGCGGGTGCAGTCCCGCGAAAATCCCAGTGAGTGTGCTCGTTTGTGCATGCGTACATGGGCAGTGAGAGATGGATTGTGTTCATCTTTGTGAAATACCGTGTGGCGTTTACTCACTGAGCAAGTGTGTTTGTGTCTCACCGCGGTGCGGTAACCGCTGACTCAAGCTGCAGCCGTAGCGGTGACCGTGTATCGTGTGGAAGGCACTTCTGGCCTGAGCTCTCACAGACTGGCACACAGTGTAAACATTTAGGCTGCCTGCTCAAGACAAACACCATAGTATGGTCAATTTAAGTGCCTTCCACATGATACGCGGTCACTGCTATGGCTGCCGCTTGGGTCAGCGCTTACCGCACAGCGGTGAGACACAAACACACACAGTATTTCACAAAGATGAACACAATTCATCTCTTGCCGCCCGCGTACGCATGCACAAACGAGCACGCTCGCGGGGATTTCACGGGACCGCGCCCGCTCGCCTCGCCGCCCCAAAACTTCTCAGAACGGCCAAAATAGCCGCCCGCCTCCCTTTGAAAATGAATTACTAGGAGGCGGTGACCGCGTATCGTCTGGAAGGCACTTTATTCTTCGAAATTCTGACAGGCAATTAATTTAATACTTGGCAGTCAATCTATAAAAGTACTAATCATTGCATCATTTTTTATAAAAAAGTATTTATGTATTTTCAAAATACAAAATACGTATTTGAATCTTAAATACATGTCTCTGGCCTGTATTTATATTTTGTATTTTGATACATTTTTAGACCCAGTATTTGTATTTTGTATCAAAATACTTTTCAATGTATTTTCGCCCATCTCAGTATCTCATATAACATTGAATGACAGACGGATAGAACACAGTACTATGCAGTAGAGTAGATTATAGTCAGAAAAGAAATACATAAATAATAGTGCAAAAAATATATACAGTAGATAATTACACAGAAGGGTTTGGTACACACAACACAACACTAACACAACACAACACAACAGCTGAGTGTTGGAGTATCTGACCTGCACAATAAACCACACAACAGCAGTGTTAACACAGTCTCTGTTAGTGTCATGTTTTAATCAAGTTGTGTTGTTGTTGTGCTGAGCCATTTTCAACATGTTCACCTTTCTCTGGGGGCCAATAGGATGTCTTAATGTGAATGTTGGGTAAAAAAGCATTGCAGATGTCAGAACCACAAATCATAACTGACTGCAGAAACTTCCCACTGGACTTCAAGCAACTCTGACTTCAGAAGGTTGACATTTCTCTGTTATAAATCCTTGTTTTGAGTCTGCTGTAATATTGTAACATTTTGAAATATTGACTTCTGAGCTGTAATGTGTATGTTAATGTTAATGTAATGTGTATGCCCTAAATATTATATATTATAATATAATTAATATAAATAAATATATGCCCTAAATATTATATATTATAATATAATTAATATAAATAAATATATGCCCTAAATATTATATATTATAATATAATTAATATAAATAAATATATGCCCTAAATATTATATATTATAATATAATTAATATAAATAAATATATGCCCTAAATATTATATATTATAATATAATTAATATAAATAAATATATGCCCTAAATATTATATATTATAATATAATTAATATAAATAAATATATGCCCTAAATATTATATATTATAATATAATTAATATAAATAAATATATGCCCTAAATATTATATATTATAATATAATTAATATAAATAAATATATGCCCTAAATATTATATATTATAATATAATTAATATAAATAAATATATGCCCTACGTATTATATATTATAATATAATTAATATAAATAAATATATGCCCTAAGTATTATATATTATAATATAATTAATATAAATAAATATATGCCCTAAGTATTATATATTATAATATAATTAATATAAATAAATATATGCCCTAAGTATTATATATTATAATATAATTAATATAAATAAATATATGCCCTAAATATTATATATTATAATATAATTAATATAAATAAATATATGCCCTAAATATTATATATTATAATATAATTAATATAAATAAATATATGCCCTAAATATTATATATTATAATATAATTAATATAAATAAATATATGCCCTAAATATTATATATTATAATATAATTAATATAAATAAATATATGCCCTAAATATTATATATTATAATATAATTAATATAAATAAATATATGCCCTAAATATTATATATTATAATATAATTAATATAAATAAATATATGCCCTAAATATTATATATTATAATATAATTAATATAAATAAATATATGCCCTAAATATTATATATTATAATATAATTAATATAAATAAATATATGCCCTAAATATTATATATTATAATATAATTAATATAAATAAATATATGCCCTAAATATTATATATTATAATATAATTAATATAAATAAATATATGCCCTAAATATTATATATTATAATATAATTAATATAAATAAATATATGCCCTAAATATTATATATTATAATATAATTAATATAAATAAATATATGCCCTAAATATTATATATTATAATATAATTAATATAAATAAATATATGCCCTAAATATTATATATTATAATATAATTAATATAAATAAATATATGCCCTAAATATTATATATTATAATATAATTAATATAAATAAATATATGCCCTAAATATTATATATTATAATATAATTAATATAAATAAATATATGCCCTAAATATTATATATTATAATATAATTAATATAAATAAATATTCAATATTTTAACCAAAGAAAAAAAGGTTTGGAATAATTCACAGAATGTGCAATGTATCTAGACCAGGGGTCTTCAACAGGGGGTCCGGGACCCCTAGGGGGTCCTCAGAGTTACTACAGGGGGTCCTCAGAGTTACTACAGGGGGTCCTCAGAGTTACTGGGGGTCCTCAGAGTTACTACAGGGGGTCCTCAGAGTTACTACAGGGGGTCCTCAAAATCTTTGTGTGAAAAGAACTTTTTTTTTTCTACACAAACCACTTGAACCCTAGTATCCCCATTCTGTGTGGAACATTAGCCCAAAATAGCCAATCTACAAGCTCACAATGCCTTGCGTTGCGAGGAGTTGTGAGCTTGTAGATCTGGTATTCTTGTTAAAGAGGTTTGGTGTAGAGGGAAAAAGAAGAGCAGACTAAGTATTGATGGTTCAAGTGGTTCAATGTCTAAAAAACACACATTAGTCCAACAACCAAACAAGTCTAGTCGTTTAACATCCAACACAACTACGTGATACTAAACCTACCAGGAAGCCAGGGTGGTCAACAGGAAGTGGTCATAACCTACCAGGAAGTCAGGGTGGTCAACAGGAAGTGGTAATAACCTACCAGGAAGTCAGGGTGGTCAACAGGAAGTGGTAATAACCTACCAGGAAGTGGTCATAACCTACCAGGAAGTCAGGGTGGTCAACAGGAAGTGGTAATAACCTACCAGGAAGTCAGGGTGGTCAACAGGAAGTGGTAATAACCTAACAGGAAGTCAGGGTGGTCAACAGGAAGTGGTAATAACCTACCAGGAAGCCAGGGGGGTCAACAGGAAGTGGTCATAACCTACCAGGAAGCCAGGGTGGTCAACAGGAAGCCAGCCATGCCCACATCAAAGGAACGCCTCACTCTGCCTGGAAGACAAGATGACATATGACATCATCATTAGGGATGGGTATCGTCTGCGATACTTTTAATGGTATCGGATTATGATGATTCTCCAACGTCTATAGTAAAATGGCTGAATAACTGGCTTAATAACCTATTGTGGTGTGTAAAATAGCCCATAGAAAAAGGCAAGTAATAATTATAATAATAATAATAATAATAATAATAAAAACACATAAAAAGTATCGAAAATGGTATCAAAAAAGGTATGGTATCGATTCCCAGGTATCGAAAAAAGTATCGTATCGATTCAAAGGTGAACGATACCCATCCCTAGTCATCATCAAACACCATCACTGAACACTGACTGAACACTGAACACTGACTGAACACTGAACACTGACTGAACACTGAACACTGACTGAACACTGACTGAACACTGAACACTGAACACTGACTGAACACTGAACACTGAACACTGACTGAACACTGAACACTGACTGAACACTGAACACTGACTGAACACTGAACACTGACTGAACACTGAACACTGAACACTGACTGAACACTGACTGAACACTGAACACTGACTGAACACTGAACTGACTGAACACTGAATACTGAACACTGACTGAACACTGAACACTGACTGAACACTGACTGAACACTGAACACTGACTGAACACTGAACACTGACTGAACACTGACTGAACACTGAACACTGAACACTGAACACTGACTGAACACTGAACACTGACTGAACACTGAACACTGACTGAACACTGACTGAACACTGACTGAACACTGAACACTGACTGAACACTGACTGAACACTGAACACTGAACACTGACTGAACACTGAACACTGACTGAACACTGAACACTGAACACTGACTGAACACTGAACACTGACTGAACACTGAACACTGAACACTGAACACTGACTGAACACACTGACATATTCTCACCTTTTAACGTGGGGGCGGGGGGGGGGGGGGGGCATTGTAGAATGAATGATAAAATGAACTCACTGGTAGCCAGGAAGTGCAGCAGTCCTGTTACCATATAAGCTGCTGATCCATGAAGCAGAGCCTCTCTGGCACACGGAGTGTTCTGGATGTCTGGAAGACCCGGTAGTCTAAAACCCTCCTAGAAACACACAGAGAGAGAGAGAGTGTTCTGGATGTCTGGAAAACCTGGAAGCCTGAAACCCTCCTACAAACACACAGAGAGAGAGAGAGTGTTCTGGATGTCTGGAAGACCCGGTAGTCTAAAACCCTCCTAGAAACACACACACACACACACACACACACACACACACACACACACACACACACACACACAGAGTTCTGGATGTCTGGAAGACCCGGTAGTCTAAAACCCTCCTAGAAACACAGAGAGAGAGAGAGAGAGAGAGAGAGAGAGAGAGAGAGAGAGAGAGAGAGAGAGAGAGTTCTGGATCCGTGTAGACAGGGAACCCGGATATCTCTGAAGACTTTACTGTGTGTGTGCTTGTTAGACCTAGATATCTTTGTCGTGTGGACCTAGATATTTTTCTATGTGGATATCTGAAAAACCTGGATATATGAAATATCCAGCTCCATGTAGCCATGGCCTAAAACCCTCCTAGAAACACACAGAGAGAGAGAGAGAGAGAGAGAGAGAGAGAGAGAGAGAGAGAGAGAGAGAGAGAGAGTTATGGATGTCTGGAAGACCTGGTAGTTTAAAACCCTCCTAGAAACACAGAGAGAGAGAGAGAGAGAGAGAGAGAGAGAGAGAGAGAGAGAGAGAGAGAGAGAGAGAGTTCTGGATGTTTGGGAGCTTGAAGCCCTCCTAGCACGCACGTGTTTGAAAATGTTTTTCTGTCGTCTTTTAGACTTCCTGATCAAAAGGTGTGCAGGACAAACAACTGAAATACACAATGAAATGACTGACATTTAATATACAAATACTGACAACAATAAAAACGTTGATCTACAAGCTTACAACGCATCACAAAGTGACCCGTTGTAAGCTGGTAGATAAGAGTAGTATTGGTAGAAATAGTGGAATAGGATAGAAAGGTGGGTTTAAGTTGATCCTATGGATCTGCACTTGGCCCAGCTGTGTTAATGTCAGGCTGGGACTTAAATGTAACGTTTGTGTATTCTATCAATGAATACAAGCATAAGTATTAACTATCATCATCCGTCTGGAAACGTGTTAATACTCATTCAAACATGAGTACAGATTAGTGTTCCAAAAGATAATTGTGTTAATGTTAGAGGACCAATAATATGGTGAATGTTGGGCTGCCACTATGCATATTTCTAATGCATATTATCAATGAAACATGTAGATAATTTGTTTTTGTTTTTTTATCGATCTGTCTTCCCCTTGGATATAACACAAATGATGAAGCTTGCACAAAAATGCATTTCACCCACTGTTTATTAACGCCTGTAAACCTTTGATGTGACATTAAAGATGATTCATGATGAATGGATATAAAGAAGATTAAACTGATTCTTACGAATGGTAGATATGCGTATTTTATGTCCTTATCAGAGGGAGAGAGCGATCATCCGATCCACCAAGCAACTCAAAACCAGAGTGGATTCCAACAGAACCTTGTTGTAAAGCTGACTAATCAACGATAACAAAATGAAATTGGTATAATTAAAGGGGAGAAAAGAATAGAGGGAATGCGCGTGACATCATCATCAATGATCATTTCCAGAAGTTATGCAGGAACGCCTACTGAGTGGCAAAAGAAATAAAAAACACTACTTTCTGGTCTTGACAGCCCAAACATCCAAACAGAAAAGTCCTGTCTGATTGCATTAATCACTTTATGCATGCGCCTCTATTGACCAAAGTTAACTTTTCTCGTATCAGTGAACTGTACCAGCATGAAACCGTACCTTTTCCTATGCAAACAAGTAGGTTGGGAGTGGCTTATTGTCAGTATCAGCCGGTAACACGCGGGAGTCTGTCCCCGTTACAATGCGCTAGACCCCTGGGAGTTGGACTGCTGAGGTGGAGTGCCACACCTACCATCAGCTCCCAGTACTTGCTGCAGGGCTTGCCAATACGCTGAGTTAGCGGTGCCCGGAATCGAACCCATGACCTTGTGGTGCAAAGGCGAGAGCTCTACCGACTGAGCTACCCAGGCATGAAAAACTTTAAATAATTACTTCAATCAGTCAATCAATCAATCAGAACTTTTTGTAGGCAGTTCATGTACATGTGCCTCAAGCGTGAATATAAATTACAATCAATACACAATCTCTCAGCAACGGCAGGCTTACAGCAGAGGTATTGCAGACCTAGGGGTACTTGAGAGATTTACAGAGGCTACGGGGAAAGGATTTGGCATTTATTAAAATGAATTTCCAAATCGATAGGAACATAATGTGTTATCTCTCATGAGCTATATGTGTAGTATGTCTCCTCAAGTAGCCAGTAGGTGTCACTATTGCACCATGAGCAGAGGTAAGGATCACTCATGTGAAATCTGCTCTCAAACCAATGTGAACAACAACAATGCTTAAATGGATCAAATGCCTCCATTCACCGTCTCTCTCATTCTCCCTAGAGACATAGTTTACACCTGGAGTCTTCAATAGAGGGTCTGGGACCACTAGGCCAGGGGTTTTCAAAGTGGGTGACGGGGCACCCTGGGGTGCCGCGACGGCAGTCCAGGGGTGCCGCGAGATAATTTGATAATATTTGGAATTTATTTGGACACTTGAAGAAATATTTAGTATCATTTTAAACTTGAAGAACAAAGTTATAACCAAAATGGCTATTATCTCAACGTTTTCCTCACAACATAATCACTAAAATATCGTCACTGTCGGGCAGAAACCTCGTATCTCCAAGTTTCAAATGTGTACGTCTTTTGGTAAAGCAAAGCCCTGCTTCATCATACAAGACTGTCACACAAAACTAGTGAAAACAGCCGATCTACAAGCACACAACTCCTCGTGATGCGTGGCGTTGTGTGCTGGTAGATCTGCTGTTTTCACTAGTTTAGTACATTTTATAGATGATAAATACAAAACGAGCGGTTTTGGACATACAAGGTTTCCACCCGACAACGACGATATGCTATAAGGTGCTGGGAGTGAAAATTATAATGTAGGGGTGCCTCGGATTAAAACGATATTCATGGGGTGACCTGAGACAAAAAGGTTTGGGAACCCCTGATCTAGGGGGTAATCCATGTTACTACAGGGGCTGGACAGATCTTTGTGTCATAGGACAATGATTTCATGTTAACCATTGAACCCTAGCATTCATATTCTGAGGTGAGCTTTAGCAGGGAAAAAAAGCCGATCTACAGGCTTGTAGATCGGCTTTTTTTCTGGAAAAAGGTTTCGTGTAGAAAAAAGATTAAGGACAGAGTCAAAGTTTATTAAATATTGGTTTAAGCCAGGGGTCTTCAACAGGGGGTCCGGGACCCCTAGGGGGTCCCCAGAGTTACTACAGGGGGTCCTCCAAATCTTTGAGTGATAGAAACTTTTTTCTCCTTTTTTATATTAACCACTTGAACCCTAGTGTCCATATTCTGAGAACTTTAGCCAAAAATAGCAGATCTACAAGCTCACAACGCCTCGCAGCACGCGAGGCGTTGTGAGCTTGTAGATCTGCTATTTTTGGCAAAGAGCTTTGGTGTAGAGGGGAAAAAGAGCAGACTAAGTACAGAGTGAAAGGTCAAGTTTATTAAGTATTGACGGTTCAAGTGGTTAAATATCTGAAAACACAAATTGACATGAATCCAAAATACACTGATGATTGTGCTGTCAAACAATGAAACTATATGGAATCTATGAACAGGTTGTGGGGGTCCCTGCTTCATCTCTCTCTCAACTAAGGGGTCCCTGCTTCATCTCTCTCTCAACTAAGGGGTCCCTGCTTCATCTCTCTCTCAACTAAGGGGTCCCTGCTTCATCTCTCTCTCAACTAAGGGGTCCCTGCTTCATCTCTCTCTACTAAGGGGTCCCTGCTTCATCTCTCTCTCAACTAAGGGGTCCTTGCTTCATCTCTCTCTCAACTAAGGGGTCCCTGCTTCATCTCTCTCTCAACTAAGGGGTCCCTGCTTCATCTCTCTCTCAACTAAGGGGTCCCTGCTTCATCTCTCTCTCAACTAAGGGGTCCCTGCTTCATCTCTCTCTACTAAGGGGTCCCTGCTTCATCTCTCTCTCAACTAAGGGGTCCTTGCTTCATCTCTCTCTCAACTAAGGGGTCCCTGCTTCATCTCTCTCTCAACTAAGGGGTCCCTGCTTCATCTCTCTCTCAACTAAGCTTCATCTCTCTCTCAACTAAGGGGTCCCTGCTTCATCTCTCTCTCAACTAAGGGGTCCCTGCTTCATCTCTCTCTCAACTAAGCTTCATCTCTCTCTCAACTAAGGGGTCCCTGCTTCATCTCTCTCTCAACTAAGGGGTCCCTGCTTCATCTCTCTCAACTAAGTGGTCCTTGGCCTGAAAACATTGAAGACCCCTGGTTTAAGCTAATGGTTAAATGTCTTTTCGTCAACAGAAAACAGGGGGTTAGAGACAGGAGTGCCACGCAGCGAAGGCCATCAGGACTCGAACCCGCGACGCGTTGTCAGGCATTAGAGCCTATGGGCCCTATTTTTGTCCATGCTAAAACCTAGCCGCAATTTGCAACACTGGATTTTGCTTTAATCGGACGAATCTAGGGTTGCAATACCTCCCATAGGCAGCCAATGCAGAACTCTTCTGTGTGTTTTGCTATCTGATTGTATTAAACAACGTCAAACTCACTGATATCGCGGCTCTAGCCTATTGAAACCGTTTTCTGAAAATAAACGTATGTTGCTATCAGTGGTTCTCAAAATTTGTCATGTCAAGGACCCCCAGCATGATATGTATTTGGCCACGGACCCCCATCACAAAATAGCCTATTTTGTTCCAGGGACCCCCAGAAGCAAAGATTAGATTTCGGTCTATTCTGCTTAAAGGGGAAGACCACCCATTTTCAATATTGAACTATGTCATTAATATACCTTAGTAGAGGAGAACTGGAGGATTGATTTTGGGGTTTGTATTGTAAAGTACAATGTGTGATGTCATCAAGTTGTACTTTACAATACAAACCCCCAAATCATACATAGTTCAATATTGAAAATGGGTGGTCTTCCCCTTTAAGGCCACAGACCCGTTGGGAAACGAGTTTGGGTCGACTTTGTTTTAGGTCGGCTTTTCCTGCTACCCTCTGACACAACACTGATTATACAAACACAATAAAACAATGTCAAATATAAAGGACAACATGAAACAGAACGACTCACAGGTGGCAGTGACGTCACTCTATCAACAGCACCAGTGTATAAATGACGTCAACGCGTTTAAAAGGTTAATTTAAGGTGAATTAAAACAAACATAAACAAACCAACCTTCTTCTCCTCTGACATCTCTGCTGTCTGTCACACACGGAGTTATGCGCATGCGCACTGTGCGCCAACGTGGTCCGTCCCGCAATAAGGTCCGAGCTGAAACACTGACTGCTGATAGGTTAGTTCCTAGCACGTGATCCAGTACTTTTTTTTTCTCCCATGGAGAATAAAATAGTGAAATTAATTATAAAATAATTGACATAATGTTGACCAGGATAGGAGAGAGAGAGAGAGAGACAGACAGACAGAGAGAGGTGTGTGTGTGTGTGTGTATGTGTGTGTGTGTGTGTGTGTGTGTGTGTGTGTGTGTGTGTGTGTGTGTGTGTGTGTGTGACTGTGTGTGTGTGTGTTAGCCTATATGTGTACTGTGTAAGGCCTACATCTAAAAACGAATCTATGATGATTAAAACTATAAGGGGGCGTTCACACCAGAGTTATTTGGTCCGCTTAAAAGGGACCATGGTCCTCTTTCTCCTTTGGTCCGCTGGTGTGAACGTGCAAAGGGACCATGGTCCCTTTGTTTGGTCCGGACCATGGTCCTCTTGAAAAGGCAGGACTCGGTCCCCTTCCAAACGGACCATGGTCCGGTCCTCTGCTGGTGTGAACGGAGCCGGACTTTATAGAGGACCAAACTTATGTCTGATCAGCCTACTACATTCTGCATTGTGTGTTGTTCATTGAAAAACAATATGGAAAAAATAATAAACGACTACTCGTGAAGCAATTGTAACTTCGGCTACAAGAGACTACACTCATAAATCTAACTGCAGTTGTGAAGCTGGATTAATAATTAGTTCTAAAAGCATGAATTTCTTACGGGAATCATTATTGATATGACCCGACCGCTGATATGTCTTCATGACCTGCAGTAGGCTACACGTTAATAATTGTATCATCTCCTCTCCCTGTGAGCAAGCGCTGCGGTGTCTTGTTAGCTACATGGAAACTGCGAGGTTACATGGAAACTGGTGACCCATCGTGTGCGGTGACTCCAGGGGTCGCTCTCCGAACACGGTGATCATTGTTTGTTTTGACACAAATACAGTCACAAATAAAAGTAAGGTCACCATCTTGTGTATAACACAGGAGGAGGAGGCGGTGCGGCGGGCGCGCTGCGCGCACAACCTCCATCCAAACGAATACCAGTAGAGTCGCCGAAATGAAGGTCGCCCGGAATGGTCGCCGACAAGTGTCGCCGACGTGTTTGGAATAGTCGCCTGGCGTTATAGAAAACTCATCCAGGCAGTGAGAAATCTCATCGAGAATGGTCGCCGACGTGTTTGGAATAGTCGCCTATATTTTATTACACCTGTGTTGTGACCTGCTCTTTTAAACACTGCCTCTTTTGTCAAATAAACTGTTATACTTCTACATTTGAGCTCTTGTGTTGTATTTGACGAAGAAGAAAGAAAGAAAAAAGGTGGTGGACCTTTCACCCAGGTCTGTGAGTGGGGTCACTAGAGAGAGAGAGAGAGAGAGAGAGAGAGAGAGACAATGGGCACAAATAAAAAATACTGCATTAACAAACATGCATAATCAATCAATCCACTTAATAAGCCCTAGTTTATTTGAAAATAGCCGATCTACAAGCTCGAGCTTGAAGATCTGCTATTTTTCACCACTTGCAGATCCAATTACCCTAAATAATAGTTACAGTATGCTACAACATGTAGGCCTATCTGTGCTATTTAGAGAAACTATAAGCTTTATAACTGTACAAGCTGGCTGCTGGCAACTTTGTCTCTGACCAACGACTACAACGTATTGGATCTGTAGATTTAATAGCAGCACGTCTGACTGCACAGATCGCTTCGTTGGGACTAAAACCGCTCGTAGTCCTACCACAGTGGTGCGGAGGTACGTGGCTTTGGAAATAAACGTCATGAAACTTTACCTTTTTCTATGCAAACTTCTAATAAAGTCTTCAATCAATCCATTTCATCCTCCATGACACAAATTACTTTAACCGAGCCTATGCTCGCGCCTCCGACCAAGACGACACGAGGAAAACAGTGTGCGTGCAGCTGTGTCAGTGTGTGCCAGGGACGTGCAGAGAATGTTAGAGAGGCAGGGGCTGACACTTCTAAAAGAGGTCAATTCTTTCAACATAAGATGTTGCATTCAAGTTTCAACATAAGATGTTGCATTCAAGTTCAGGAGCTGCATTCGGGTATGGCACGGAAAAGGGCGTTTGCATTTCTTTCACCATAGTAAAAAACTGCATTCATGGTCTAGACTGGATGAGAGGGCACTTTTTACAGGTGGATAAAAGGGCAGGGGCTCAAGCCCCCTTTGATGTCTAATGTGTGCACGTGCCACTATGTGCTGAGTCGCGGCTCGCAACATGATGCTGTCAGACAGTAAAATAACACTTTGTGGATATAGTTTGATATAGGCCTAATTAGGCCTACATTTCTGTTGATGTTTCAACCAAGGGAGGAGTTTATTTTATTTGTGATCCATATAAAACACTTGTGATAGCTGATACAACAGAAGTAAATTACATTTCACAGAAGATCTTTTTAATTAAAATGGAATGCTCAAAACGTATTGCTTCGCTTCACGATGCTGTGACTGTGAGCTTGTAGATCGGCTATTTTCACTACTTCATAATTATATTTTTTTATTTATGGAATTTCTTAGATGTGTTTGCTTGATTGAAAATAATATGCGGTCGATCGGTGAACTAATGCACAGAGGAGGCATCATATAGCCAGTAGGCCTACACACTGGACCTGTTGTACTATAGGCCTAGCTATAGCCTAGCCTTTGTCTTGAAATAAAAGATAATTTGACAGACAACAGCCTGCATACTGACCATAATTATGGAATGTTATTGCAGTCGGGGTTAGGCTATATTTCTTGCAAAAGATCACCTTAACGAAGTTGCTTTCATACTAGCTTTTTTATTAGTGAACTAAAACAATATTTGACAGATATGACTACCTTATACATTTTACTTATGAATTGGAATGTTATATTATAGCAATTGATGCAACAATGATGTATGGAACACTAATGGAGACATGGCACGCATTACGCGTCGTGCATAATTATGCCAGCCCATTTAATTGTGTTTTGCCATTGCCATATGGAGAGAGAGATTTCTCTATACGGGGCCATGTAGAAGTAATCAAAGCCATCAGCTGTAAATGATCAGTCAATCAATTAAAAGGGTATACCCACGTCCGTTTAGTTTGGCAGGTCTGTCCTGTGCAGGCTGAGTTTGAATCGTTTTTTACCGTCATATCAGACGGCGATTTATCTCCGACACAAATTGCCTATAGGCCTATTGTAATAGCCTACAATAATTGGCTGGGATGTAGGCCTAATATTACAATTAGTGTGATGTGAAGTGTGAACTCTAAACGTTCCCCTAATCCCTAACTCTTGACGCAAAGCTATAATGTTCATATGATAGCCTACTCTATAATGTCAGGTCTAAGTTGTGGCATTTAATAAATTATTTCTATTTGATACCAGTGACTGCATTGATTTAATCGAATCTTAAAAAAAAGAAAGAAAAAAAAATCTGCGCCTATTCTCATTTAATGTTACTGGCCTGGGATTGTTTTCTTAATAGGCCTATGATTGTTGAATGTCCATACAAAATGCACTTTGTATTTAGGCCTACTTTGAATTTCAAAGTGGGCTATTAATCTTTCTGTTTGGTGAAACAGATACTTGACTGTGCACATTTCAATATGATGTCAAATGCCACTTTGCTGCTTTGTCCATATATGCGCGACTGTGCACATTTCAATATGATGTCAAATGCCACTTTGCTGCTTTGTCCATATGCGCTTAGGAAGCAAAGTAAGAGTTTAAGACACCAGTTTCATTCGAACATGGCTCGGGCAATTATGAAGCGATTAAAAAAAAAAAACGTCACCTCATTCATTGGAAAGCCCCACTTCCATGACCAATGACTGTAGCCTATAGTAGCCTAGTGTCCCTATTAAATCTAAATATTTAAACGTTGGCTTAGCTCTCCAGACTCCTGTCCCAAAACTGACATTTCCCGACGTTGATTCTCAAAGCTCTGAGCTTTGATTGGCTTCACATTGATAGATATAACTAGCCTACTTCACTCCCTTTGTTGTCTATTTTGGGCATCAGAGTTTTAAATGCTAAGTAGGCTATAATGGTTTATAAATATATGGGTAGGGTAGCCTACACTCACTTGAATACCCCACTCACTCACTCACTCACTCACTCACTCCCTTTATACCTTTGTTGTCTATAGGCTAATGGTATAAATATAGGCGACTATTCCAAAAACGTCGGCGACACTGTCGGCGACATGTAAAAGCTGTCGGCGACAATTCCAAATCCGGCAGGCGAGAATTCCACCGAAATTGGTGAGCCTTCCTCGGCGACTCTTCCACGTTTTCCGGCGACCTTCATTTCGGCGAGTCTACCTGTTACCATCCAAACGACCACAACACAAAATAAAGTCAAACTTGGCTTTTCTTTCGAGGCATTAGGATTTTCGCTCTCTTTTCGCTCTCTCGCTGTTCCCTGAGGACGGGCGTGCACGAGTCAAACTCTTCACGTTGTTGCTGGGACGGCAGTATGTCCATGTCATCGGGTGCGGTGCACAAAAATAACGGATTTAAAAGCTTACAACACTGTCCGAGTGTCTGATGCACGGCTGTTATGTTTCATGGCTAAATGAGGAGAGATGTGGGTTAGCATCCCGTTACATTAATATGTTCTTTTTAAGCATGCGCCACCGCATATAAAGTTATGGCTCATACGCATATAGATTCAACATTTGGGATTATACATTATTTTATTGTTTTTATTTAGGTTATTTATTCATTTAGCTTCACATTTCCAACCTGATAAGGATAGGAAATATCATTACGGACCCGTTGCTTCACTTGCTTGTAAAGAAAGAAAGAGACAGACAGAGAGAGATTTGATGTGGAAACGGGGATGCTTATATTATGTTCTCGCGTTCTTGCGCTATTTATTGTTAAATGAATCAAGGAGAAGGCTTTATACAGGCTATGTTTTGAGAGAGAGAGAGAGAGAGATAGAGAGAGAAAGAGAGAGAGATTCCTCCACCCATCCATCGCTAATTACTGCCTGAAATGCGGGTTTCGCTTCTTTTAAAAAAAGAGATATAGGAAGCGGCTGTGATTAATAACACAAAATTAATTGGAATAGGCAGTGAAGTAATTTTCCATAGGAATAGCCTATTCTGTCAATAGATCAACAGCCGCCTGTATGACCACGTGTCAGTTGTTTACATATTTGGTTCTTTTAACAAAAGTCCCGTGTGAACGCTAACCGGACCAAATTCAAAATGCAACAATGTAAACATTTGGTCCCTGATCCGGACCTTTTAAGCGGACTTTGGGTGAGAACGTGCCCTAAGACTGAATATTATTGTCAATTTCCTCAACAAATAAAAACTGGGCTAAAATGTCAGGGAGGGACTGTTTGTGTAGTAGAACTAAAAGACGAGTCATTTTATGTTGCGTTGCGCTCTAAAACAAAATAGCAGATCTACAAGCTCACAACCTTTCGCATCACTACGCCTGGTGAGCTTGTAGATCTGCTATTTTCAGCATGCCACCACATGTAGAATCAGACATTACGACGCCATCAAGGCACCGACAAAATACATTTTTGTCGACAAAATCAACTGTAAATTTAGTTGACTAAAATCTTATATTTAGCAGACTTAAAACTAGACTAAACCTATAATTTATTATATTTTGAATTTCATATATGATAGTCTTGGTCTCTATAAACTCCCAAAATAGTTCATGGACATCCACGTGAAACACCCTCTCCGAGTCTCCATACAATTACAGATTTGGCTAAAAAAAGGGGGTTAAATGTGTTCTCCTGCTATGCTGCTAAAATGTGGAATGTCCTACCGAAGGCCTTAAAGGACAACTTTAGTTTTTTTACAACAAGGGTTCATATTTTAGATTGTAATTAAAATTATTTCATTTACTTCTTTCTATTGTTTTAGAGATTCTTATTTCAGTGGTTGCCTGGTTGGGGGCATGCGTACAAGTGGCTAAATATGTCATTTTACAAAGAATAAGCACATTATCAAGATACAACACAACATTTCATGGTTGGATGTGACCAGTGGTGAAAGTGGTTTGAAATTCTTGCCGGAACTGTCCCAAAATTGGCCGCGCGGCGAAGCTGCGCGGCCGGAAAAAATTGGGAGGCTCTAACCCCCCAAAACCCCTGAAATGCATAGAAAACTGCATTTTGGCATAGTTATACACACAATAAAAACACTACAGGTCCTACACCTGAAAGGCAACGGCATTACACTAACTGTAACATGAAACATGATTGAAATCCTAAAGGAAATAGGCCTATCTATAATAAGACTCTTCATATTGTTCATTGTTCCATACAGAAGGGTAGCCTAAGCAGTAGGGTAGGGCTAGCAGAATCACCTAAGATAAGATAAGATGTGTATGGTCACTGTACAACAACATTTTGTTTAGTAGCCTATATCCACATAAACACATACAGTAGCAGCATCAACAAAGAAAGAAATGCTGATAGAGCAACATTATTCTATCCTGTCACCATATCCTGCTCTCTTATTTGTTGTCTCCCCACGCCCCCACACACATGTAAAGCATGTTTGAAAGCTCTATATACATTCCAGATAATATAATATATTATTATTAATATTAGTATAACCAGTTATCTAAAGTAACTAAGTAGTCTACATTTACTAAAGTACTGTATTTAAGTACAGGTTTTAAGTATAGCCTATACTTTACTGGGGTATTTCCAAAGATGCAGAATAGAATCATTTTGGTCTATTCTGCAGCTTAAGGCTGCATCGCATGCAGGCACCATGGCAGGCAGAGTGCCACAGACACAAGTCTCTCCTAGAGATGGGATTTATGGCTATTTGAAGTGAGCCGGATCTCTAGGATCCGTTCCTTTCAAAGAGCCGTTCAAAAGACTGGCTCATTCGAAGGAACGGCTCCCTACTGTGAACCGAATCATATATCGTTCATTTCAAAGAGCCGTTCAAACGACTCGATTCGTTCACGAACGTCCCACCTACCCGCTCCGTGTCAAACACTGAAACAAACCGAATCGATTACACTGACCTACACAAACCCACGGGAATAATTTAGAAGCACTTTACCAGAAAATATAGTCTAACTAGTAACACTTGTGTAGCCTATGTTAATCTGACTTTAGTATAGGCTATTGTTTTCTTCCTGGACGTGCGTTTGTGGCAGGTTATTTTTAACATGGGATTTTTGACAGCTGGCTTCTCCCTTTCTTAACGGAACTCCGTTCCGGCTCCAAATGTTTTAACGGAACGGGGGTTCCGGCCGTTCCGGCTCACTTTCACCACTGGATGTGACTTATGGGGGCTAGAAGTGTTACCAGGCCCGGATTGACAGTAGGGAGTAGAGGGACGATACCCGGTGGACTGCGCCGCCGCCACGGCGGTTTAATTGGTTAATACTAATGGTGTATATATTGAGAAACACATTTAATAAAGCTTTCAAAATATTATATTAGAAGATATGACATAGGTCTTACATCATTCACAACATAAATAATAGATACAATTAAAGGTTAAGAGTTATTAAGTCATTCAATGTTGGAGGTAACCAGAATACTCCCAAAAGAGTGAGGAGGATCTAGAGCAACAGAACCTGGGTCAGGAGGCTCCAGAAGAGCAGGCCCGAAGAGCTGGGCCCGAAGAGCCCGAAGAACTGGGCAAGAATACAAAAGAACCATAGACCCTTGTCAAAGAGATTCTAGAACCACAGACCTTGAGTCAGGATGTTCTAGAAAAAAGATCCTTCTTCAAGATGGTGGAGGGTCGAACCATAGAAGAGCATGGGTGAGGAGGATCCAGAGCAACAGGACCTGGGTCAGGAGGCTCCAGAAGAGCAGGCCTTGTATGTTCTGGAACCACATACCTTGCAGCAACAGCTGTACAACCAAGTACAATAGCTGTCAGCCAGGTACAACAGCTGTCAGCTATGTTCAAGACCACTGACTTGACTGAATCTTTCAAGAAGACCTTCTGTAAGTGCCCGAACTGTCTTAGAAGATATCACTCTCTCTTTCTCTCTCTTTCTCAGATGGTAAATGGTAAGAGCCATGCTAGTAGCCCTAAGAGCAATCAAACGACGAATCCATATAGAGGACGGAACCATCTCTGGACAGAACCAGCTCTACCACCAGAGCCTGATGACTCTGGTGGTCGTCAGTTAGGCAACCAGGGACCTTAGTTGCCTCTAGATTTTGTTTATGACCCTATACCAATTATTTCGGCAAAGCCGAAATACCACGATTTGCCAGGATCTGCCAAACATGACATTATTATAGGTATCACCTTCATGATCACTGTCCCAGTTTAGCCAGAAGGCCGGCAAGATGAGAGACCGATTGTACAAAATTCAACAGTAGTTGCAGATCCAAAGAGGAGAAGGAGGTTCTACTGTATTTTCGCTCCCATGAAGTGTCCAGGATATGGGGTTGGTTAGGCGTGGTAAAGCTCGTACTTCGATCTACATGATAATCATAAGCTGTTTATTTATATTCTTTGAATTTCAAAATTGTCTTGAGCTGGATATTCTCTATAATACATGAAAACAAACCACACTTTTAGACAGGGCCCTGTGATTAAAGCGCTCTGTCTAAAAGTGTGGTTTGTTTTCATGTATTATAGATAATAAATACATGACTCATACAATTGAGAAATTCAAAGAACGTCCTGACCTGACTCCTGTCCTGTCCTGATCTAATACAATTTTGAAATTCAAGGTTAGCACCGCTCAATAGTTTTTTATGACGTATTTAGGCGGCCTAAACGCGTTCTAAATCAGAGTTAACCAATCGGGTGCCTATGTGACTATGACATCATGGACAGATCAACAGAATCGAAGTGTTTCATTGGTCTAGCAGACTCATGTCATCATCATTTGTGACATCATGGTTTTGGTAGAAGAACGGTCTATAGGAGCGGTTAGCACCGCTCAATTAGAATACATGAGGATAGTGCATTCTAATGACCCTGAAAGGTCATGTTCAGATACTTTGAAGACAAAGTCATTCGAAATGACAAGTCTGGCATGTGGCAGAGTGTTATTTCTGTTGGGACGATATTTGATGTCTTCTTGCAAAATGATGGCTGTACTGTATTTTCGCTCCCATGAAGTGTCCAGGATATAGGGTTGGTTAGGCCTGGTAAAGCTCGTACTTCGATCTACATGATAATTATAAGCTGTTTATTTATATTCTTTGAATTTCAAAATTGTCTTGAGCTGGATATCTCTATAATACATGAAAATAAACCACACTTTTAGACAGGGCCCTGTGATTAAAGCGCTCTGTCTAAAGGTGTGGTTTGTTTTCATGTATTCTAGATAAATACATGACTCATACAATTTTGAAATTCAAGGTTAGCACCGCTCAATAATTTTTTATGACGTAATTTAGGCGGCCTAAACGCGTTCTAAATCAGAGTTAACCAATCGGGTGCCTATGTGACTATGACATCATGGACAGATCAACAGAATCGAAGTGTTTCATTGGTCTAGCGGACTCATGTCATCATCATTTGTGACATCATGTTTTTTTTTAAGCGGTCTATAGGAGCGGTTAGCACCGCTCAAAAAAATAAAAAGATCCCCTTTGCGCAGGCCACATAGCCAGCAGCAGCAGGGCGCTTCATATAGTGCAGCCCTGCCTGTGTAACTTGACACCACAGCTGGCCTGTGCTGACAGCTCCTCGCCCCCTCCCCTCTCTAAACAGAAAAGCAACGTGTGTTTTCTCCCCAAGGGATTGGTCAAAAAGGACAGCAAACAACTTTTTTTTTAGAAGAATCAATGCGTGATTGGTTAGTTTGGCTTTCTGGCCAGGCCCTACCACAAGCGTGCTCACAGACAGACCAACCGGCTAAGGAAGGCAGCACACTAACACACGTCTGACTGAGGATAGTGGCCAGACAGCAGAGAGAAGAAGGCGACAAAATAAAGAAATAAATAGTTAAATTATGGACCCCAACCCCAGCCCCATAGCCCCACAAAGAAAAAGAGAAAACATGGAGCTGAAGGGAGAGAAGGATGGGGGGAAATGTTATACTGACTGAAATGTTCAAAGCTTCAGCATGCAGTCTTCTAGTAAGAATGATGCAGCAACAAGTAAGTTGTTTCAATATAAACACTGGTTCTTCTCAAGTTTCTCAACATGCATGTGGATCCCTAGGGGAGCATTAGGCCAGATAAATTCATTGCCATTATTAGGATTATTAAGAACACAATTTGTTCCATTTTGTACCCTAACAAAGTTAGACCATTTTAATAGCATGAACACAAATTGCTGTCTGTAATGACTCTCAAGTTACACTTGAGGGTTTGGAGGAAACATTTGGTGGATACTAGTATGCACAACTAAAATAACTGGTGCAATTTTGTGTTGGAGCGCCTCTGTGCGGCTGCAGAGTTAAGGTGCTATCTATCCCTGAGACCACACTACTAAGTGATTATGCTAATGTATGGACACATTTTATATATAATTTGAGCTTGACTGTGATACATGTGGCTACCTGATTGATTGATGTTTTTGTGGGATAGAGAAAAATGTGAAGCTGCTGTGCTGTTGAAACAGACAATCTGTAAGCTAGCTATGTGGTATGTTGTTTGTAGGGTGGAGGCCAGTGCTTGTTAGTTCCAGTAATTATTCCACAATGTCTTCCTAACTGAATAGGAGGTTCCATAGCACTACTAGCAGAATGGAACTACTAGCAGATAGTGATGATTCTAACTGAATATAAGATTATTCCGGGGGAGAGGTGCATGCAGAGCTCTACTCAGTGATAATACATTACAGTACTAGATTGTACAGTTTTACATTGAACATTGGCGTTTGCATATAATATTGATATAGTAAGCTGACATCTAAATGCTTTGCTGACAAAATAATACTATATTTTTATTTAATTGCATACCATATAAATAATATGGACTGGATATAGAACACTTTCTAGTGTGACTGTTGGTATTGATGGGATTTTGGTTTAATTCCCATCTTTGTAATTCCTTCAGAATGTTATCCTTTCACAAGAAGACTCAGCTTCTCTCCACAGAATAAAATCACAGTTAGAGTCTCACACAATAAAAGGAGCCCACACAGTGTACAAGTCCGTTTTTCTATTAGATGTATTGAAAATATAGTTCAGAGTTCAAATTGTAGCAAGTACAGTAGAGCAAAATCACCCATCGTAGCTCTCTCTGAGTGACAAGCATAATGATTTCACAGATATATGGATTTACAGAATAAATTAGTCACATTCTGATTGGACAAAGTTAAACATGACAAGTACAGTAGAGCAATGGATATCAGATGTTTTCGTGTTACAGGCACCAGTCGTAAGGGCAGATAGTATGTTTGGCGTTTTGTTATCCTGTGTCCTGTACATAATGACCTGATTGGCATCTCTCAGTGGTCATTCTCCTGCGTTAGTTAGTTGTTCAAAACATCATGACATTGACACTGAAAATGGTATCTATACCATGTTAAACAACAATAACATATTTTACTATCAATTCCCTCCTGAGATAGCATTTGAAGTGTTAAATGTCAAGGCAGCATAAACAACAAGGGAAGAAAACATGGGTTAAACTTTTTAAAAGTATTTGAAACGGAAAACAATCATTGAAAATTTTAAGTCAACATAAACATTTCGATAGCTTTAAGTTTTAAAGAGGAGAGTTAAAATAACTGTATATTTCCAAAGGTATTTAAGTATTTTTAAAGGTATTTAAATCAGAATACAACCAAAGGTGAAAATATTTTGATAATGAAAGATAAAGGACTGTATAATTTGGAATCATTAGGGGGAGTGCGTCAAAGGGCAGTCTGAGATTAAACCAAGGATATTTTCTTATAATTTGGGGCCTGTAACGTTTAGTTAACATGAGTTAGAATATTTTTATGAGAGAGAGGAGAAAATCACACGTTCCTTGAAATATATTGATAGGAAAAGGAAACCTTTGATCCATCAATAACAAACATTGTCCTGTCGCACCATGACAAACTTTATCACTAAATTTAGAATCTTTCCAAAGTTTCTTCATAGCCTCACCTGGGTTGATGGTGGGGTGCACTACAGAGAGTGCATTTAATGAAAGAGAATATATTTTTTTCTTTAGAAGTTTTGATTTATTTGGTGAAGTCATCACCTGAGATTGACGAATGTAGAATTTTGAAAATTTGATTAGTGTGGTGGAGCGTCATGGTCCATTCCTTGCTTGACCTATGACCTTCGCCAGGGTGTCCCAGCCAGGGGGGACTTTTTGACTCCACAACAGTAAGGTAGGACCTCTGTCCTCATCATTTCCAGTAAGGTTTTATAACGAATATGACATTTCAGTATTTAACATTTCCAGGACGAGGCTATGAGATCTTATCAAAAGAAGAGAGCTGTATGTTGGGACAAGACAACTGTAAATATTAACAAAACTGATATAGGAACTCATGTGACTTGAATCCTCATACTCACGAAAAATGATGATGATGTCATAGATAAGTCAATTAATCTGAAAAATAAAATAAACATCAGAATTACTTGGAAGTTAAGACCATTGTGTGTATTTAGGTATAGACATGTTTGATTTGTTTTAGATATACATCACCAAGGGACACCATTTGTGTCAAATTGTATTAAGTTTGTTCTGTTAGGGGTAAACAGATTTAAACATGGTTAAGCAAAGTGAAATATATATATATTCTGAAATAAAATGAGATGAAAACAAAATGAAATATGTAAATATGAAATCAGAAAATGAAATATGAATTCAGAAAATAAAATATGAATTCAGAAAATGAAATATGAATTCAGAAAATGAAATTCTCCAAACACATTCCCTCCCGTTTGCCACAGCCAAAAATATTGGGTGTGACAAAAATTGTTTTGTTTGGAGGATAATTTGTTAAAATATGGTTAAATGAGAAACAGATGGTACCGAGGTACAGTAGGGTACCGAGGTACAGTAAAGGACAATGACTCTGCTCACTGTCAGAGTTAGAGTGAGCTTCCAGGCCTGTGAGGGGGGAAGTGTACCATACAATAGTTAGCGAGGCCTGTTTAAAGCCTCTCTAACCAGAAAATGAATGAAACTTTAAAGAAATAAAAATAAGAAAAATTAAATAGAAACACATAACATAATCATAATGTCATTATTATTATTATTATTATTATTTTTAATGTGTAATCCCGTATAAGCCCAGTAGGGTTGTAATAATTGTGGAATTTGACTGGGAAGGTTTGAATGGAGCCCAGCCATCTAAATTGTTTTTGGAACCGTCTCAGCCTGCTTTTACTCAAGTAAAGAGGATAAAGTTTTACCAAAAATAAACCAACATGAGAAATTAAAGGTTGAGTAAAGCAGGGCTAGGCCTCTTCCATCCTTAACCCATACTGCAGTTTATGTGTTAAGAATGGTAAAAGTAAATGTTTTTGGTTCATGTCCATAAGATGTGGTTTAAAAGAACAGGATTACTAAATAATAAATCTCACACACACAGACCCTCTGACCTTGAAGGCCTGTCTTCTAGCAGACTATCAGTTGTTTTAGAAAGGAATGAAAGCAAGTCAGTTGTTTACACGTTCTCTGCAAGAGGAACGGTTTTCACAACAAAACAGTAGGACAGGAGAAAATGGGTTATAATAAAATAAACAGTCATGAAATTAAACTGGCTAAAATAAAATTGAAATAAAACCGTCAGTCCGTCAAGTTGAGTGTCAGTCAAGTTGGTTAGCGAGTTAGTGGAGTTCCTTCCACGATACCTGTCTATCCAGGTCGAGTCCGTCCTGTCCCCTAAAATGAAATAAATAAAGTAAAAATAATCCCTACCACATTGGTGAAAAAGAATTAACATTAGGGAGAAAAAAAATTATTAAGACGTTAGGGGCATCATATATAAACATTCAAATAAACCCAAGCGTTGGTTGTTATCAGTACGAGTGTAGTCATACCAAGAGTGAATGAGATCCCTTTTTAGAGAGAGAGAGAGAGACAGTCATATGTGTAAATAATTCCTAGTTTTGCAAACCAGGCAAGTGAGTTAGAACACAAACAGAGGGAGAAAAACCCAAGACAGATTCAAATAAGAC
Organism: Nannobrachium achirus; assembly: GCF_963921795.1. Classification (NCBI taxonomy): domain Eukaryota; kingdom Metazoa; phylum Chordata; class Actinopteri; order Myctophiformes; family Myctophidae; genus Nannobrachium; species Nannobrachium achirus. The sequence continues at coordinate 1,130,561 of NC_137833.1, read as the reverse complement.
AGATTCAAATATAACCCCAGCACATTGTTATCAAGCCCTGTATTAGAATGTAAACAGTAGATTATACAGAACAAGAGCGAATGAAACCCATTTTTGAGAGAGAAAGAGAGAGCAAGGTCACACAGAAACTGAAACGGCTCGTGGCCTCTCAAGGTAAAAATAAGAAAAAATGAAAATGAAAAAAAACAATTCCAGCCCCTCATAGTTTTTTTTTCAAAATAAAACAATAATAACCCATAAACCAAAATGTAAGTATCGGTCAAGCGAGCGCGGGCAAGCAGCAAGCCAGCAGCATAAGCGAGATAAGCACAGATTGTGCAGTACTGCACAGAACACATGAGCACTGCTCACTTCATACTTGGTTTGATTTTTTAGTTTCCCTTTTTTTTTTTCATAATAGTTGTAACCCGGGGAGGAAAAGGGGATTAGAGATGATTAGACAGAGATAGATTATCAAAAACATTTAACACACAGGTTTGTCAGTCAGAACTTGATTTTTATTTTTTTTTCTTTCCAGAAGTCGTTCTTAGTCAAAAGTAAACAAAATATATAGTACCATTATCTCGGGGCGTCCCAAGGGTCAAGAGTGTTTGTTCTTTTCGGGACATTGTAATCCATGAAAGTCACGTAGCAGATCGACAAGCTCACAACGCGCCCCATCGCAGTGCCAGCCAGGTTCGGCTGGGGGGGTTGGTGTGTCAAGCCTTTCAGCATCTGAAAATATTGTTTGCGTTGTCTGTTCCTTCCTGATGAGGTTTGCAGATCTACAAGCTCACAACGCGTCCCATCGCGAGTGAAAGGCATCCAGTGGCAATAATGTCACATATCCATTGAAATGTTCCAGGAAAGGTTTTAGGTATTGTTGGTTCCAGAGTAGATTGTAACATCTCATCCGTGTGGGTCCAGGTTTACACGGAAAAAAAACACTGCTTCTCGGAGCAGGGGTCTTTTTTAGCTTGAATGGTCATGTTTCTAAAAAACAAAAATGTTCTTGGGAGCGCTGAGATAAAAAGCTCCTGTATTCAACATCTCAGAGTCGCCTGAGACGGAAAATAAAAAATAAATAAAATAAGATAAGACTGAGACGAAAACGAAGACGTGTAAGCATAAAGCAATTATTGGTAAAATAACCACTCCTAACATTGCAAATTCATGCAAACTTCAGTTATCCCAGGGGATCAACCGGGAGAATTGTTGCGTTATATCACTTGACCAAAAATCTCCTACCTAACATTGCAAATTCCCCAAAATCTCCTAACATTGCAAATTCATGCAAACTGCTAACTTACGGTTATCCCAGGGGATCAACCGGGAGGGATTTGTGGTGCAAACTGCTAACTTACAGTTACCCCTGTGGGTCAACTGGGAGGGATTTGTGCATATAACGCCAACTAGTTACGTTTCAGCGCCTGGGCATCAGTCCTAACACGAGGACTGAGAGGATGAATCTTATTGCGCAATGAAACGTCAACTGGGAATGCAGTTATCCGTGGCCAAACGGCTGCAAATTCCAAACGTGTAACAAAAAGCTTAATAACAATAGACTAAAAACATTAAACAATAAAAACGCAGCTTGGGCTAAAGATAGCTAGTCTCTAACTTAGCAGGTACAAACGTCTGAACCCCGGATTGTGGTGAATTAGGACTTAGTGTGTGAGAATGGAGCCCGCCTCTCAAGTCTCTTGTGCGGAGAGATGAGGGGAGAGAGACCGTCCGTGAAAGGCTCCTGGTGTGGAACGCTGTGCCAGAGCCAAACCTGGCCGCCTCCATTTTCGGCTTTCTTCAGACCGTTGTGAGATTTTATCGATATGTTGTTGTGGGAGAGAGTCATCATATCCGAATTCCTTTCTCCATATGGGCAAAAATTGTGCAATTGTGGGGCACCTAGAAACAACCTGTTTCATTTCCTCATTGTCTATCTTAGCCATTAAAGCTGTTATCAGTTCATTCTCCAAGCTTTGAAGAGACGCTTCAAACTCAAAGGTGTTGTTCCGTTTGTAAAAAGGTTGTTTAGATTTCGGCAGGTGTTTTCTGCCTCCCTGTGCATTTCCCATTTTTGCAGCTGGTCGGGTAGGTGGAGGATGAAATAAAAGCTAGTTTGCTTGCAGGGGAAACGTCTGATAATATCCTCGGCTGGTTGTTACTAGCAGAGATGAACGAAGTGGGATTCCAAAACAAACTGTCCAGCTGTATCGAATCCATAAACGTCAACTCAGTAGAAATCCGTAACTGGTTCTAGCAGCGGAGAAGAGAATGAGTCCAACAAAGTTGAGTCCCCAATATCTCCTCGGAGCTAATCCGGCAATCGAATGGGCCATTTGATGGGATTTTGGTTTAATTCCCATCTTTGTAATTCCTTCAGAATGTTATCCTTTCACAAGAAGACTCAGCTTCTCTCCACAGAATAAAATCACAGTTAGAGTCTCACACAATAAAAGGAGCCCACACAGTGTACAAGTCCGTTTTTCTATTAGATGTATTGAAAATATAGTTCAGAGTTCAAATTGTAGCAAGTACAGTAGAGCAAAATCACCCATCGTAGCTCTCTCTGAGTGACAAGCATAATGATTTCACAGATATATGGATTTACAGAATACATTAGTCACATTCTGATTGGACAAAGTTAAACATGACAAGTACAGTAGAGCAATGGATATCAGATGTTTTCGTGTTACAGGCACCAGTCGTAAGGGCAGATAGTATGTTTGGCGTTTTGTTATCCTGTGTCCTGTACATAATGACCTGATTGGCATCTCTCAGTGGTCATTCTCCTGCGTTAGTTAGTTGTTCAAAACATCATGACATTGACACTGAAAATGGTATCTATACCATGTTAAACAACAATAACATATTTTACTATCAGGTATATATGGAATAATGATTTTCAGTGATTACTTAGCCCATGTGGAAAGGAAAAATGCTGTAACTGTTGTCTTCATATGATTGCTCCTGTGACATACTGCACTGTCTGCACAGAAGCGAGTGTTGTAGTGACTACTTATGTAGGCCTACAGTGGGTGGTATATATTAGTATATTAGTTTTTTATGCGTTTTGTTTTACAAGAAACATCTCAGCCAAACAGAACTGAAGCTCTGTAAGGCTGTCACATGTGTGTGAGTGCGGGTGGCAGGCGCGTTCATGTGTTTTCATGTTGCCTAGTGTTTGGGTAGGGTGGCCTGGAAGGGTGTATGGGTCCCTATGGACCAGACAGGCCCAGTCCGGCCCTGAGTGTTACTGTAAATAGCAATAAAGAAACTGCTGGCTTATTGTGTCTAAATAGACATACTGCATACTGCACTTTTAAAAGTAATTAATGATCTTAGGGTGTCTGCTGATAACAAAAATGTATCCGTTCTCCTACTGCTGGATCAAACGGCGGCTTTTGACACAATTGACCATACAATTCTAATACAACGTCTTGAACACTGGGTAGGGCTGTCAGGCACAGCTTTGTCCTGGTTTTACTCCTACCTAACAGGCAGAAGCTACTTTGTTAATCTAGCTGACTTTGAGTCAAACAAACACAACATCTGCTCTGGTATTCCACAGGGCTCAATTCTTGGTCCTTTATTATTCTCCCTCTATATACTGCCGCTGGGAGAACTTATTTCCGCTCACGGTGTGAATTTCCATTTCTATGCTGATGACACCCAGCTGTACCTTTCGGTAGCTCCGGACGACCCCTGTGCTCTAGACCCATTGCTGACGTGTGTGTCTAGCATAAAATGCTGGATGAGTGAGAACTTTCTCAAACTAAATGAGGACAAGACAGAAGTTCTCATAATTGGTTCTACTGCGCAGAGAGAATCAATAATAAGTAGACTTGGTAACCTGTCTAAAGAAAGTAACACTTCTGTAAAGAACCTGGGAGTGATCATTGACGCTGAATTGAATTTTAATACACACATTAATCATGTCACCAAGATTGCCTTCTTTCACCTTAGAAATATTGCGCGAATTAGAGCCTATCTAACATTGGACGATGCAAAAACGCTGATCCACGCTTTTGTTTTCTCTCGGCTTGATTACTGCAACGCACTTCTCTCTGGTCTGCCAAAGAAAACAACTGACAGTTTGCAACTTGTTCAAAATGCGGCAGCCAGAGTTTTAACTAAAGCTAAGATGAGAGAACATATTACTCCAGTCTTAGCGTCGCTACACTGGCTCCCGGTTGTTTTTAGGATTGATTTTAAAATTATTTTACTTGTTTATAAAGCTCTAAATGGTCTGGCACCTTCGTACCTCTATGACTGCCTGCATAGATACGTTCCAAACCGCCCACTCAGGTCTTCTAGTGCTGACCTACTCGATGTGCCTAAAATGAAATATAAAAAATATGGTGAAGCAGCTTTCTGCTTCTACGGACCGACAGTTTGGAATAAACTCCCACTACACCTAAGACAGGCAGCCTCTGTGGATAGCTTTAAAGCACAGCTCAAGACCTATTTCTTTACTCTTGCTTTTAGCTGAATTATTTTTTTATCTCTTTGATGCTATTGACGTCCACACTGTTCTGAAATTGTTCTTCAATGTTTTATGTTTTTATTGTTCTGCTTTATTGTATTCATGTGTATTTTATTTTTTCTGTTAAGTAACTGTGCTTCATTTTCTGCTCTGTAAAGCACTTTGAGCTGCATTTCATGTCATGAAAGGTGCTATACAAATAAAGCTTTATTATTATTATTATATTTAGCCACTTGTACGCATGCCCCCATGCTTTATACGCATGCCCCACATTTTAGCACGGTAAACACGATAAAACAATAGAACGAAGCAAATGAGAACATTTTAACACTCACCTTTTCTTTTCTCTAATTACAATCTAAAATATGAACCCTTGTTGTAAAAAAAAATCAAACCTCGGTTCGAAGTGAAGCGGTGAACTGTTATTCTATGTGTTCTAGAGTTATGAACTCTGTGATCTGTACATTCTTTATATTCTGAATGAATGAATGATTTTATCTGGAGGGCCGAATTGTCATGTGAAGCTTGACCAATCCTCAAAGTATCCAATCATCAGACCGGGACGGACGTTACACACATATTCTGGACGTACGGGATAGATAATACCTGTTCATTCTGGACTGAAATGACCATATATGGACATGGGACACACATTTTGTTTTTGAAAAAAACTATTCATTCTGGACTGATATTCTGGACGTACGGGACAGATAAAACCTGTTCATTCTGGACTGAAATGACCATATATGGACATGGGACACACAAAGCCACTCATTGGTAGCGGCTTTCACCGCTTCAAAAAGTTGTCCTTTAAAGGAATGTAAATCCGTACTGAAAAGCTTCTTAGAGGCTGCTATTGAAGCTGGTAAATGAAAACAAAGCCTATCCTTATTACTGTACCTCCCCTGACCTTTCTATTGTAAATACCTGTTATTTTACATTGTGTTTTACTAGTGTTTTTCTTTATTTATTATATTTTGTTTTATATCTTCTGCATAGAACCCTACTGTGTTCTGTATGTCATTCAATGTTAGATGAGTTAGAAAAAGGATCTCTATCTAAAGAAGCCTCTGCTTTCCTGGGTGTATCCTTTTAGTTGACCTTGTACCAGTGAACTGTAGGCTGCTGTCATGAAACTGTACCTTTTAGTTGACCTTGTACCAGTGAACTGTAGGCTGCTGTCATGAAACTGTACCTTTTAGTTGACCTTGTACCAGTGAACTGTAGGCTGTTGTCATGAAACTGGACTTTTTTACTATGCAAAACTGATAATAAAGTCCTCAATCAATCAATCAATCAATCAATCAATCAATCAATCAATCAATGCAATAAAACCATATAGAGTGCTGACGCTGGGTCATCAGGGGATCACAACTGCCACCCCAGTGTTCACACTTAAAGGGATAATTCACTTAAAAAAACCTTTGGTCATTTTATCGTCTAATCAGGCTTTTGGGAACACGAACACCCTGGACAGGTTTTAATTCACTTTGCCATGAATGTCTCTTTGTCTATCTGTGCTGGTTATTCTGTTGTTAAATTACAGTAAAATAACTACAAATGCAACATTTTACAAAATTGTCACTTTAACAAGGTAGGCCTGTTATAATTAATATTCTCCACACTTGTATTCTCCCCATCTTGACAGAATGGTATATTCCCAGGTTCAGCAGGTCAGCTGCACAGGTGCAATGCATTATTGTTAATTGTGGCACGTTTACTAACATGCCAAGTTTAGCTGCACTTGAACAACCGTTCCAGGCTGCCATATTGGGCCCAAGAAGCAGTAGAAACCTGGGTAAAAAACAGACAAAACCGGATTTTTTCGCGGACTTGCCATACCCTAGCTTTTGCTTAACTGACGCCACTGATAGCAGGGCATGAATTTCATGAAGGCCATGGCCATTGTTGCCCCTCAGTTTGACCTTGTGCCCCTCAAACCAATGGCATGACCTGAGGCCACAGTGGCCTTAATGCCCCTCAAACCAATGACATGACCTGAGGCCACAGTGGCCTTAATGCCCCTCAAACCAATGGCATGACCTGAGGCCACAGTGGCCTTAATGCCCCTCAAACCAATGGCATGACCTGAGGCCACAGTGGCCTTAATGCCCCTCAAACCAATGGCATGACCTGAGGCCACAGTGGCCTTAATGCCCCTCAAACCAATGACATGACCTGAGGCCACAGTGGCCTTAATGCCCCTCAAACCAATGACATGACCTGAGGCCACAGTGGCCTTAATGCCCCTCAAACCAATGACATGACCTGAGACCACAGTGGCCTTAATGCCCCTCAAACCAATGACATGACCTGAGGCCACAGTGGCCTTAATGCCCCTCAAACCAATGGCATGACCTGAGGCCACAGTGGCCTTAATGCCCCTCAAACCAATGACATGACCTGAGACCACAGTGGCCTTAATGCCCCTCATGACCTGAGACCACAGTGGCCTTATGCCCCAGCTGAACCACTTCTCCTCTGTTTCTAACCTTGTCAATATGTAGACACCAGTGTCTCTTTCTTGTCATGTAGACACCAGTGTCTCTTTCTGGTCATGTATACACCAGTGTCTCTTTCTTGTCATGTAGACACCAGTGTCTTTTGTTGAGTCCCCATTTTTAAACCAATCCAGTATATTTGATTTGTGCAGGGCTGAGCATGGATCAGATTGTAATTATACCGGTACCAATGTATTAATGTCAAAGCAAGTCTACATTACATTTTAAACATCATTAACCCTTACATTCATTAAATTATTTCAACTGACTAAAATCTTGTTTTATTTGATGGTCTTCCTGCCCTGGCATTTGGCCTTTGTGCCCTCAAAAAATGGACAACACGCGGCCAAGCGGCCTTGACCCTAAAATGACAAAATTCCAGGGCGGCATGAGATTCATTAAAAACACCCATTATATTTTCCTAGTGACTCGTAATACCCTCCTAATACGTGAGCTGGCCGTGTTTTTTCGATAACTTTTTTCAGTTATTTGTAATAATTCTTTGGGGAAATGGAAAAAATAAAATAATAATAATAATAATAAAGAAATATTAAAAAATAAATGAAAAACTGTTATGGTTCTCAGGGGGGGCTTGCAGGGTTATCCACAAGTTTCCAACATCCCATCATGCATTGCGCAGAAGGTGCACGGCATTTCCGGCGTCGCAGCCGCATGTGATCTACAAGCTCACAGCGGTTGCATCTGCGACGCGACGTGAGCTTGTATGTCTGCTGTTAACCGGATGTGTCCGCCCACACATAATTATAGAGTAAATTCTGGCGGAAACAGGTGTGTGTGTGTGTGTGTGTGTGTGTGTGTGTGTGTGTGTGTGTGTGTGTGTGTGTGTGTGTGTGTGTATGTGTGTGTGTGTGTGTGTATGTGTGTGTGTGTGTGTGTGTGCACACACACACACACACACACACACACACACACACACACACACACACACACACACACACACACACACACACACACACACAAACCCTGCCTGCTAAACAGTGTTGCCAGGTTTTGCCAGAGAAACAAGCAGTCAGGTTTATGAAAACAAGACCATTACATTAGGCTGCATGAGCACTTTGAACTTATAGATCAGCTATTTGAAAACAACAGATCTGTGTTTAGTTTGAAACCCCAGCATCGTGTCACAGAAAATAGACGATCTACAAGCTCACACTGCCTGCTAAACAGTGTTGCCAGGTTTTGGGAGAGAAACAAGCAGTCAGGGTTATGAAAACAAGACCAGAAGACGTGAGAGAAAAACACACACTGCTCTTTGGAAACAGCTGATCTACAAACTCACAACACACAGCACTGTGATGTGATGTGGGCTTGTATATCTGATAAAAAAAATAAAATAAAAAAAACATAAATAACACAAATCTTGTCTGGGGGTCCCTGGGACAATGGACAATGCATTAATGTATTTAACATTATTAATCTGGGGGTCCTTGATATGAAACTGTTTGAGAACTCTAGGATGTCAACAATGAGCTGGCATCAGTCTACATAACATGCTGTCTGGTTACACGTGTAGGACGCGTGGAGCGTCGTCCGGGGTGTTTTAGGGAAGGGAGAAGAGTCTGGGACGCGTGGAGCGTCGTCCAGGGTGTTTTAGGGAAGGGAGAAGAGTCTGGGACGCGTGGAGTGTCGTCCGGGGTGTTTTAGGGAAGGGAGAAGAGTATGGGACGCGTGGAGCGTCGTCCGGGGTGTTTTAGGGAAGGGAGAAGAGTCTGGGACGCGTGGAACGTCGTCCGGGGCGTTCTAGGGAAGGGAGAAGAGTCTGCGACGCGTGGAGCGTCGTCCAGGGTGTTTTAGGGAAGGGAGAAGAGTCTGCGACGCGTGGAGCGTCGTCCGGGGTGTTCTGTTCATATATTTGCTAACATATAAATGCATAAAGTCAGTTCTCATAACCTGTTCATATATTTGCTAACATATAAATGCATAAAGTCAGTTCTCATAACCTGTTCATATATTTACTAACATATAAATGCATAAAGTCAGTTCTCATAACCTGTTCATATATTTACTAACATATAAATGCATAAAGTCAGTTCTCATAACCTGTTCATATATTTTACTAACATATAAATGCATAAAGTCAGTTCTCATAACCTGTTCATATATTTTACTAACATATAAATGCATAAAGTCAGTTCTCATAACCTGTTCATATATTTACTAACATATAAATGCATAAAGTCAGTTCTCATAACCTGTTCATATATTTTACTAACATATAAATGCATAAAGTCAGTTCTCATAACCTGTTCATATATTTACTAACATATAAATGCATAGGTCTGCTTATGGCTGCTGCTACACAGCAGAATACTTTACCAACATGTTTGTTCATCCAAAGTGGTTGAGATCCTCCAACAACCAGTCTGTGGGTTTGATTGATTGAAGAGTTAATTAGCAGTTTGCAATAGAAAAAAGTACAGTTTCATGACAGTACAAATCACTGGTACAAGGTCAACTAAAAGGAGATCCTAGAAAGCATTACGGCTTATTTCACAGGAACTACTTTATGTATCTCATATAACATTGAAGGAGAGACGGATAGAACATAGTACTTTATCTAGGATAATATCAATTACAACATCAGAAAGAAGCTTGGGGGCGTAGTCTATTTACAAGTCACAGGTAGCAGCCGTCTGAAGGTGACTTTTCCTAACAATTTTGAAGGAGGATAGAGATTTGGACTCCTTGAAGGCTTGTGGAAGAGCGTTCCACATGTTGGTGGTATAGCAGGAGTACAAATTAGAGCAAATTAGAACGAATTAGAGCCTTGTTTTAATTGTGCCCTAGTCTTTCAGAAATGTAGGCTATATCTTAGAAAATAGTCTATTACATTTAGTTTATAATTGGGGAGAGAGGGGTACAACCATATATTAATTTTGTAATAAAATTTAAGGCCCAATATTTCTAGCCATCCCTCATCAAAAAACACTACTGAATCACTAGCCTACTCATCACTACTACTAAATATCTACACAAACACTACCATTTCACTACTTGATTACTATTGCAATGTGTAGTGATTTAAGTAGTGATTCCAGTAGTAATGAGTAGAGAAATGGCTGGTTTCACCCACTGAATCACTACTGATAATCACTACTTAATGCCTATTGCACAACTGCTACTTAATTACTTCAGCATCACTATTGGCTTTTGGGAAAGTACTATCCAATCACTACTCAATCACTACTCAATTCTTTCACATTTATTATTGAATTACTACACAATGCTTACACTTTCACTGCTGTATCACTTCACAATCCCAATGGAATTAATACCGGTACATCCTTGTATGTGTAGTGTTTATGTAGTGTTTTATCACTACTGAATTACTTTTCATTTCTACACTAACCCTTTTGAAACTCTACACAATTTCAATCACTTCTGTGTGTGTAGTGTTTATGTAGTGTTTTATAACTACTGAAATACTTTTCATTCATTTCATTTCACTGCTGTATTACACATTTGTCGCTGCATATCTTTACTATTTCTGATGATGAAACAGGTCACATTACCATTTACCAACTCAGTATCATGCTCATGTTCAGTTATGAGGGGAGGCGTGAAATCAGGTATGAAAATAATTTATTTTTCAAAAAACATGCATACAATTATGCTTGTCAACGGGTCCCCAGATTATTGTGGGGGGTGCCGAGATGATTAACTTAACACGTTGCAAGCCGCGGCAGAACCCTCTGAACAGAGGTAGCGCCGAAGAAATAAGCCATTTATTTACAAACATGTTTTAAAAAAACAAAGCCCACATGATAACAACACGTAATGGAGTGCTCGACACAGCGTACACATTCATCCTGCAGAGGTCGGCGATCTTACTTTGGCGAGGCGGAGGGGAGATCAATTCCATTCGTTTACGTGCGGCGAAGCAGGGAAAGGAGCGATAGAGAAGCGGCGCCCGAACGTGATTGAAACCGCGATCCACGAACAGAGACAAAGACCAGCCATCTTGTTTGAGCTTCTTGTTGATTTTCAACACTGGGGAGAGGATGAGGCTCCTCCTGGCCAGCCATCCATCCAGAATGTGAGTCAACGGCGTGGCCTGCTGGATATTAGGAGTATCACACCCAGCACCAGAAAATGACTGTCAGAGCATATTAACCGTTTCAGATCGCTCCAAAAAGACACAGAGAAGAATTTCCGATGTTTTTTTTTTTTTTTATTATAATTTATATCAAAAGTCCGGGAATAGACGTATGGCTGATGAGACCCAGTAGGAAGTCCGAGGGAGTACGGCCAGGCTTAGAAGGTGTTAATGTGCAACATCGTTTTCTTGCTCAACAGTAAACAAACTAACAAAGTTTATCTGCACATTTAAAAGTGACAATTTAAAGGACAACTTTGGTTTTTTACAACAATGATTCATATTTTAGATTGTAATTAAATAATATAAAAGATGTGTTCAAATGTTTTCATTTACTCCTTTCTATCATTTTAGAGAGTTTGAATATTTTGATTTCAGTGGCTGGGGCATGCGTACAAGTCTTTGTACCAGAAACTTCGCACCGTTACATTGACCACTCGAAACATCAGTTACGCTTCCATGCCTTGCTCTCATAGTTTAGTTTGGCATGCACAACGTTCAGGACCCGCTTCTTCTGAACTCCACACTTTTCCATCACGTAGCCTGTATGGGGGAAAAAACAGAATTATAGAATCAGGCCCCATTTACACTGCAGTCCTGATCTAGCCTAAATCTGATTTATTTCTAAAATCCGATCTTCTGGCCCAACCGTGTGACCAGATCTGATCTGTGTGTTCAGACTGATTTTAACGACATCAAACCAAAGCCGTCCTGTGTCGACATATAAAGCCCGTATCATAGTCGGGTCCGTGGTGGAAGGCTTTACACCGCGGTGTAGTCTTTTCAAGTCTTTTTGAGTCATGAAACTACAACGTTACATCATTCCTAAAATTTCATCCACCTCAAATTTGCGGTGGATAGCTCTCCACCGTACACTCTGATACGGGCTTAATTGGCGTTTCCATAAAGCCACTTTTTGCACTTTAACGGCTTATTCGCAAAATGTTTTTATGGAAACACTTCAAAATGCGAATAAACTTTCATTATCCGCAAAAAAAGTTATCCGATTGGAGGAGGATTTTGAGCCTATATCGAATAAACTAAATGCGCATAAGTGAATGGAAACGGGTCAGACAATAAATGCGAATAAATTATGACGTTCTAGGTCCATTTCCCCTGCCGCTTTACGTCCATGGTATAGCGTTTATAGCCCACAAAACAAACCGGTTGTTTGTTACACACAGAGTGACACGGACCGTGTGTAAATTCCTCCCGTTTTCACCTCCCGGAGTCAAGCCATCATCGGTGGCGAACCCTTCCTCATCACACGGTGTTGCGTGCCTGAAGTGCCCAATCTACAAGCTCACAGCAGCTCGCATATCCACGTCTCCGCGCCGCGTTGTGAGCTTGCCGATCGGCGACCTTCCAGAGGACGCTGAAACTTGCAGGATGAGCACTGTGCAGCGACGCGACCACGGTTTTCCCAGTAAACCGGTAGCTTTATTTATTTAGAGGAACTCTTGCCAATTTCGTAAGAGACTCATCGCCAATTGTAATAGTCTATATTTAAAAGTTATTTGGGGCCATGATGATGACGACTGATAACCCCTTCTTCCCACTACTAGACAGCAACCGAGTCACAGCAGTCAGACGTGCAGACGGTGCAGTGCTCAGGTTCGGTCTGAAAAAAATCAGCCCGATCAACTCTTGCGACCGTTGCTAATTCGAATGCACTCGCAAATGGAAACATGCTAAATTCGCTTTGTCTTAAAGCGTATTTCTGATAATTCGCTTCCCTAATTCGAATAAGTTTATGGAAACATGGCTATTGATATTGAATTAATCTTTAGTCTTTTACCCTCGTTATATCCACAGTTAAGTAGGCCTATAGCATTAATAGTGTTTACCAGGTTATATCCACAGTTAAGTAGTTCTATTGCACCCCATTTAATATCCAAGCCCCCCCCCCCCCCCCCCGATCAGCAGCCCAGAACCCAATAAAAGAAAAGTTGCCTGGCTGCAACGACCAGCTGCCACGGGTAGAAGCACCGCTCGCTCTGGCAGCTTCCTGTCAACAAGAAAGGTGTGAATTTCCATGGAAACCACGTGATGAAGATGAAGAGATACGATGAGCTGACGTGTCACTAACAGACACACAGACGACAGCGAGTGTCGATCACAGTCACAACCAGAACCAATCGGTGAAGTTCCAGTTGGGAATCCAGTGAGAGTGAATCCAGTGTGAGTGAATCCAGTCTGCAGTGAATCCGGTGAGCAGCGAATCCGGTGAGCAGCGAATCCGGTGAGCAGTGAATCCGGTGAGCAGTGAATCCAGACATGGATGGAGCAGGGATCTGGATGGTGTTCCTCCTTCTCTTGATCTCAGGTAAACAGTGTATTTGCCAGACCCAGGGGGTCGGCCTACATAAGGCTTTGTCGGTCTGTCGGTCTGTCGGTCGGTCGGTCGGTCCCTCTTTTCCTCAGTGTCCCTCTTTTCCTCAGTGTGCCTGTGTTTGCCTCTGACTGCTCATCTGCCCCTCCCTTCCCTTGCTCGGCTGATTGCCTTGAGTGCCGTCACCTGTACGGGACCAGCTGAGTTGAGTTGGCTGACGAGCTGCTGAGACTATAAATTCCTGTGTGTTCATGTGTTAGTTCAGTGCTGCAAAACATTTGCCCCACAGCCATACTAGTGAAAACAGCCCATCTACAAGCTCACAAACATTTCCAGCTGCTCAGCCTATAAAATCCTGTGTGTTCATGTGTTAGTTCAGTGCCATACTAGTCAAAACAGCCGATCTACAAGCTCACTACGCTTTGTTGCTGAGACTATAAAATCCTGTGTGTTCATGTGTTAGTTCAGTGCCATACTAGTGAAAACAGCCGATCTACAAGCTCACTACGCTTTGTTGCTGAGACTATAAAATCCTGTGTGTTCATGTGTTAGTTCAGTGCCATACTAGTTTTCATTGCGGGTCTGGCACAACCAGGTGACCTGGTCTAGTTTAACCTCTGTCTAGACCAGGGCTGGGCAACCTTAGGCACGGTGCCAAGTTGGCACAGGGGAGGAGGGTGATCACTGGCACACTGGCATGAGGGGGAGAGAGAGGATTTACCTTTTAATATTAAATATTTAAAATAACGTTTAGTCAGTTAAATGTAAGTCCTCTCACTAATGACATCCTGCACATAATTAATAATAATCCTACCTTCATTCAAACTCCTAACTGTGACTGTGGAGTCTGGGTGATATGTTTAAAGGGTTAGCCTATGGCCATCATGTTGATGTGATGTCATCATTAAACTTAATGTTGATGTGATGTCATCATTAAACTTAATGTTGATGTGATGTCATCATTAAACTTAATGTTCATGTGATGTCATAAGCAAACTTAATGTTGATGTGATGTCATATTAAACTTAATGTTGATGTGATGTCATAATTAAACTTAATGTTGATGTGATGTCATAATTAAACTTAATGTTGATGTGATGTCATAATTAAACTTAATGTTGATATGTCACACTGACGATGAAGAAAATGAAAACATGACACTTCATGTCAAAAATGTTGCTGACCCCTGATCAAGACGTCTGTTACTCTGAATACTTTTTTTCCTTTCTTTTTCTTCCGTCTACACACAATGTTGTTGCCACGTTGTGAACTTGTTGATCGGCTATTTCTGAATAATGTTTATGTTTAATATCTGAACACTGGGGTTCAAGTGGTTTTGATGTGGATGTGAATAATGATTGATATGTTTAACCAGTCCTGTGCCCAGGGGTGTGATAGTAGATCTATAGAACATGTGTCCAGGGGTGTGATAGTAGATCTATAGAACATGTGTCCAGGGGTGTGATAGTAGATCTATAGAACATGTGCCCAGGGGTGTGATAGTAGATCTATAGAACATGTGGGGGTGTGATAGTAGATCTATAGAACATGTGGGGGTGTGATAGTAGATCTATAGAACATGTGGGGGTGTGATAGTAGATCTATAGAACATGTGGGGGTGTGATAGTAGATCTATAGAACATGTGCCCTGGGGTGTGATAGTAGATCTATAGAACATGTGCCCAGGGGTGTGATAGTAGATCTATAGAACATGTGGGGGTGTGATAGTAGATCTATAGAACATGTGGGGGTGTGATAGTAGATCTATAGAACATGTGCCCAGGGGTGTGATAGTAGATCTATAGAACATGTGCCCAGGGGTGTGATAGTAGATCTATAGAACATGTGTCCAGGGGTGTGATAGTAGATCTATAGAACATGTGCCCAGGGGTGTGATAGTAGATCTATAGAACATGTGTCCAGGGGTGTGATAGTAGATCTATAGAACATGTGGGGGTGTGATAGTAGATCTATAGAACATGTGGGGGTGTGATAGTAGATCTATAGAACATGTGCCCTGGGGTGTGATAGTAGATCTATAGAACATGTGCCCAGGGGTGTGATAGTAGATCTATAGAACATGTGCCCAGGGTGTGCGATGAGGGATTGTATGTACCGTATGATGTCAGATGTCATAGACATCATAGGACTTTCACAGAATGAATAACTGAGTAAGCATGTTTTGGCTCTCATAGCATATCTCCATATACAGTACATGGATCTCCATATATGGGTACCAGGGGTCTCCATATATGGGTAACTGGTCCGATATACATCACTGGCCAGGTGGCCAAGACATGGCACAACCTCACCCTTTAGGGGGGGTCGCATGCTGCCCTGAGGAGTCTTACTTGTAGTTAGATTATGAATGCTGGGTTCAAGTGGTTGTTGATGTGGATGTGAACGACAACATGACGCTTCAATACATCAGTGTGCTGCATGTTAACGTGCACTGTGTGTATGTGTGTGTGTGTGTGTGTGTGTGTGTGTGTGTGTGTGTTCAGACGTCCATAGTTTTAATCATGCTCAGAGTGACAGCTACTGTATGTACAGTATGTTCAGACTAGAGCTGCCAATATTCCTCAGAAATGAAATTCGAAAATTGGTCTTAGAAATTGGCCCGAATATCGAATATATTTGAATATTATTATTAATAATATTAATATTAAGTATTTATTTTCCTTGTTTTATTAGATTTCTTTATATTTTTTAACAGAACAATGTAAAACATATTATGAAGTTATAAAACATACAATATTATATGCATATTATATATTATTACATCTAAGCAGCATTCATTGTGTATTCATTGAGCTGTAGAAGATGCATGTCAACTGTATCACACAGAATTGTGGCCTCCTGGGGTAACGTTATTCCATAGGTCACCTGTTTCAATGTAATGCTACATTCGCTAAAGTCTGCATGTTTACTTTCCCTGAGATGGATTTACTTTTTCTTAGCCTAGAAATGCCGTGGAGACAACGATATGATCATGGTGAGTTCCTTCCTTCATTGCAAGGGAAAAATGGCAAATTAGCAGAAAGATAACTTTTCTGCAACAGTTTCCTCTCAGACAGTCACAGAGACAGAGGGTGAAGCTCTCATGCTAACAGCGTCACAAGCACAGCGTGTGGCAAGTAGTAACGGCTGCAGCCTGCGGGAAGGCGTCTGCGAGTCTGCAGACCTGGCGTCTGCGAGTCTGCAGACCTGTTTGCAGACCCAGCACTGCAGACCCAGGTCAACCTCTCTACTGCTCCCAGTGGTAGCCAGGCGGAGCCGCTCGATTGTCCACGACATTGCAAGCGGCGCGAAGGCCAGCGGACCTTGGTCCTGCTCTTCGCCCCCGAGCGCCGCAGGCGCGAGTGGCCGCGAAGAGCGGGCCAGGGCTGCGCGGCCGGCGGAGCGCCGCGCGAGTTACGAAGCCGTGGTGAATGCAATCGTTCTATTTATGCCCAGGCCGTAAGGCCTGGGCAAGCCCACGATAAACATCAGCATTGATGGCTGAATGGATAGCGTCGCCGACTTGAGTGCCAGAGATCACTAGATCGAATCTCACCGTCGCCCCACGACGCCCTGTCCAAGTCACTAAGTAGTATGGGGTCTGCAGGTCTGCAGGCAGACCCGGGTGCGGTGCAGACTTCCCGCAGGCTGCAGCGGTTAGCTTCTCGCGTGTGGCGAGAGAACAGGGTGAGAGAGAGTTATGACGCGTTTCTGGTCCACGTCACACTGATAAGAACCAGTAACACTCCCTAATCGGGAGGTAAGCGACCGTAGGTCACTTATCTCCACAAATAGGGCAAAAATGTGTTTTGCCAAAATCTTCCTGATCCATGTTGATGACATGAGTGTAGACATACTGTGTAGTGATTTTCGTGATTTTAGGGCAAAATCTGTAGGAGCAGTGTCCAAAAATGTGTTTTTAAAAATCGGCCTGGAGGTGGCGCTATATGGGAGAGATTCATGTTGATGGGATGAGTGTAGACATACTGTGTACCGATTTGGTTGATTTTAGGGCAAAAATTGTAGGAGCAGTGTCCAAAAATGTGTTTTGCAAGAATCGGCCTCATGGTGGCGCTAGAAGAGGGCCATGTGAGAAAGGAGGGGTGGGTCTCCGCGCCGGCAAGGCGGACGAATAGGTACCGGCCCCGGCTGTCCCGGTCGCTCCTAGCCGGAGTTACGGCATTTTATGTGAGCTGCAGTGTAGGGGGTCCTCCACTGGGGGCGCCACCACTTTTGCATCCGTTCTGGAGCACCAGGAGTGGGTGGTCCCCGGGAATTCCCCGTGAGCAGCCCCGTGGGGGTGGTCATTTGGTCAGTTTAGCACATTTGGTCATTTTTTACATCTGGGGGTCCCCCAGGGACCTGGGGGTCCCTGGAGCTCCGGGGGTCCTTGGAGGTTGTAGTTTGGCAGGTAAGGAAGGTGTGTGCAAAATTTGGCATGGATCGGGGCAACGGTTGCGGAGATATGAGTAGGGCAAGAGTGTGACGTGTGAGGTGTGACAGACAGACTGACTGACTGACTGACTGACTGACGGACTTACACTTTGTGCAGGGTTTGATAGTAAATGCGACCTACGGTCGCAACTAGATGCGCACGCAGGTCGGTACCAAAATTAGCCAATGAAACCAGCGCTCCCCAAAACAACAGGTTTGGGGATTGGTGGGAATTTATTACATGATACAGTTTGATTACATGATACAGTTTGATTACATGATACAGTCACCTGTGCATTTAGTCTCAATGTTTGTAAACAACAAACCGGTCTAAGGGTTCATAACTGAGCTATACTTCAAGAGTAGAACGACGTGTGGCCGAGAGTTATATTTCTTAGTACAACGGTGCATGGCCGGACATTTTTTTTTTGTCTTTTTTTCTAATATGATTTTTTATAATTGAATACGCATTTTTTCGCTAGCCTCGTAAACCACACTTTTCCTGGGAGGAGTTAAGTATAGGTGATTATTTTCTCCATATACAACGAATATCCGAAATATTAATTTGGCAGCCATTGTAAATTCTCTATCATTGCTCCAGATGAGAACCGGAAGTGGTGCTGCCTGCAGCCCATAAATGTCACTGACTGACAGGCACCAGAAGTTGTATGCATATTTACACATCGCTACAGGCCTGCAACGAGGGGTTTAGAATAGAATAGAACTTTATTGTCACATCACATGAATTACATGTAAAACAGTGGGTGAAAATATTGCAGTGCAGCTTAAAACAACAGCAGCAGTTAAAAGTGATGAAGTGCAAAACTCGAGGAACGTTAATTTAAAATCGTAAAAAATATGAAAGATATAAAAACTAAAATATACAATAATCAATAATCAAGTCCAGTGTGCCCAAAGAGTAAAACCAGTCCTTCACTACTGCTTATTTAGCAGTCTCACTACCGTACTGTTGAGCATCCTGTTGGTGGTGCTTGGGATGCAGGCATTGAATATGTTATGGCTGGGGTAGTGAATTAATGTCTTTTAAAATCCCTTTGGCTGCACAGCGTTTCTCAAACAGCCTTGCAGGGATGGAAGTTGTCCTCCTATAATGCGCTGGGCTGTTTTCACCAGCCTCTGCAGGGCCTCTGGTCCAGTACGGTGCAGCTGCCGTACCAGGCAGCAGAAACATGCTGGGCCCCTGATTCAGCCCAGGAAAAAGAGTTGTAGAGGCCCTCATTGCGTGCTATGGAGAGAGATCTCTCTCTATAGCGCTGCTGCTACTCAAAGATTTGTGACAAGTGACAAGCCAGTGGGCCAATTACATGAGTTATATTTCGTCGTTGTCGGGTGGAAACCTTGTATGTCCAAAACCGTTTGTTTTGTATTTATCATTTTGAAAATGATTTAAACCAGTGAAAACAGCCGATCTACAAGCACACAACGCCTCGCACCGCAAGGCGTTGTGTGCTTGTAGATCTGCTGTTTTCACTACTTTTGTGCGACGGCCTTGTATGATGAAGCAGGGCTTTGCTTTGCGAAAAAAAAATTTACAAATGTGAAACTTGGAGATACGAGGTTTCTGCCCGACAGTGACTGTTTACTTTATTGCCGCCCAGCCCCCAAAATGGAACGAAGACATTTTATTTTAATTTTTGTCCAAATGGCCGGCCTGGACCGACCGGGAATGTTCGGGAGTTGTCCCGCGAGTTGTCCCGCTTTTCCCAATGGCCAGCACGTCACTGCCAGGCAGTGCAGCAGCACAGCAGGATGCTCTCCACTGTGCTGTTGTAAAAGGACCTGAGGATGCTGGGGCTGACACTGAACTCTTTCAGCTGCCGGAGGCAGTAGAGGCGTTGTTGGGCCTGAGTGTGTGTCTGTCTTCAAAGTGACCATTTTCTTAAATTTTGCATTTGTAGTTATTTTACTGTAATTTAACAACATAATAACCAGCACAGATAGACAAAGAGACATTCATGGATTTATATTTAAAAGTAACTTGTATTCTCCCCCTGGACACAGGGTATGGCAGCTGCATACCCCTGCCATACCCAATTGACGCCCCTGAATGGTGAACAAATGACGTGAACTGATCAGTGCCGTTCGTTCTCTGTAATGAGTGGTTTTGCCACCACTAACCGTCACAACGTCCTGGTCAGGATATTTATAGTCCTCTGGAAGCACCGCCCAGGTGTCTCTAATCAGCCAATGAGCAGGGAGGCCACGCCTACAATCATCACATCAACATCAATAGCAGAGCACACTCCATATTAGGGATGGGACGATACACAATATTATGGTTTATTGTGATAAAAACACTCACAATAATCGTATCGTGGAGATTTAATTCATCGTGATATCGTCCTCCGTCATGCACTGGGATCAATTCAACTTTTATTTGCAGAGCTGCATATCCGGTACCACTTAAACCCTCTATAATTGGTAAAAGGTACTTATAATATACATACTTGATACAGTCTTTTTTTCACTATCAATCAAATGTCTTTGCCAAAAAATAGCTGATCTAGAATTTTTTTATATTGTCCCATCCCTACTCCATATAAGGGCGTTGGGCTTCCCACCCTCTGAATGTCCAATTAAGGTTTTGTTATGTTTCTCCTCAGCTCTCCAGACTAAACCAACACACACCACACCAGGTAAGACTGTCTGTCTGTCTGTCTGTCTGTCTGTCTGTCTGTCTGTCTGTCTGTCTGTCTGTCTGTCTGCCTGTCTGTCTGTCTGTCTGTCTGTCTGTCTGTCTGTCTGTCTGTCTGTCCCTCTTTCTGTCTGTCTGTCTGTCTGTCTGTCTGTCTGTCTGTCTGTCTGTCTGTCTGTCTGTCTGTATGTCTGTCTGTCTGTCTGTCTGTCTGTCTGTCTGTCTGTCTGTCTGTCTGTCTGCCTGCCTGCCTGCCTGTCTGTCTGTCTGTCTGTCTGTCTGTCTGTCTGTCTGTCTGTCTGTCCCTCTGTCCCTCTGTCTGTCTGTCTGTCTGTCTGTCTGTCTGTCTGTCTGCCTGTCTGCCTGTCTGTCTGTCTGTCTGTCTGTCTGTCTGTCTGTCTGTCTGTCCCTCTTTCTGTCTGTCTGTCTGTCTGTCTGTCTGTCTGTCTGTCTGTCTGTAGATTAGCCGTGACATTTCTATTATTGTATTGTGATCTGAGACATAATATTATGTTTATAAACATGACCCCGCAGCCCCTCCATCTTGAACAGCGCCGCTGTTTTTTCTTTTTTTTTTTTCCCCAGGCCAGTAACTCACCATGATTTTCTCGATTTCCGTTGGGATAGAATGGGGGTTTTGGCCGATCGTCGATGTCCCCGTGCGTTTCGCGTGCGCGATCCTTTCACGTAAATGTCCCCGCAAATAGTCCATGTGTGACTGAAGAACAGAACTGAAAAGTTTCGCTAGCATAGCCCCAAGCATGGCTGCTGTAGGAGCTCGAGTGTGCAGACAGCAAACGGATGGCTGGGAGTAGCCTTGGAGAAGGAGAGGCGCTGACGTCACCTCTGCTTCATGCACGGTCTGCATGAGCTATCAGTGCACGAGTGGTGACTAGGGAAGGTTAGACGATCGCCGATTTTCGGATCAGAAGCTTTTATTCCGGTTTTAAAGACTGAAATGTACGGCGTGGCTGAGAGTCCCTGGGGGGATGTGCGATATAGTACGGTTTTAACATTAAGGGGCTCCCCGTGGCTTAGAAGGTGTTAAAGTGAATAAAAGGTCAGTCAGTAAATACAGCAGTGTGTTTGACAAAGAGAGGCAACACATCACAACATTTTAAAAGTAAAGATTATGACCAGTGAAATATTGTTATTAAATAGTTTTGCTTTGCAGGGTGTGTGTATTCTTAAATGTAAACCAACTCAAATGTAATGTCTCACTTTCTCCAGAGGTGGAGCCCTTCCTCATCGTAGCCACCATCAGAAACCTGATGAAGATCAACTTGGACGGCTCCAGCTCCACAAGGCTCAAACAGGTGAAAACCATTAGACATAAAAACACATCCTATGTAATCCTATACTATATTCTACACACACTGCTTTAGACATGCTGGAATGGGTTCCTGTCTGAGACTAACACAACTGATGTGCTGTGACAGACCAGGGGGGCTGTGGCTCTGGACTTTGACTATCAGCAGCAGATGATCTACTGGACAGAAGGGTTCCCCTCCTACACCATCAGCCGCATGCACATCAGTGGCCGTGACGTCCAGGTCAGTGTGACAATGACAACGATGAGGATGAATGACAGGGAAGGGAAACCAAATGAACAATACTTATATTTGTAATGTAAATACTTTGTGATATCAGTGTTAAATATCAAACAAGAGAACAGGCTGCCTGGTGGCTCAGTCTCTTAGTGCAACGTTTCCCAAACAGTGGGACGGGACCCACTTTTGGGTCGTGGACACGTTTATAGTAAATATCCTTTGTTTTTTGCAATGTTGGACAGCAACACATTACTTAGTAATATATTACTGTAATATTATTACTTTATTCAGTAACGAGTAATGTAACTTATTGCATCTGTCAAAACAGTAATATTATTACTTAATACTGATCCAAGTAGCGCTGCGTTGCTCCTTACAATGAACGGGATTCATTTCTGTTTCTGAGGAGATAAAATCTCTCTCTCTTCACTGTCTGGGTTGTATTGTCTATGAGGTGGTGCTGTAGTGTGTCTGTGTGTCCAGCAGATGGTGCTGTAGTCCAGCAGACATACTTTAGCTCATTTAAATGGCATAGTATAGACCAGGGGTTCCGGGCAAACCTTTTTGTCTCAGGGCACCCCATAAATATGTTTTTAATCCGAGGCACCCCTACATTATAATTTTCACTCCCAGCACCTTATATTTATAGCATATCGTCGTTGTCGGGTGGAAACCTTGTATGTCCAAAACCGTTGGTTTTGTATTTATCATCCATAAAATGTACTAAACTAGTGAAAATGGCGATGCGAGGCGTTGTGTGCTTGTAGATCTGCTGTTTTCACCAGTTTATTGCGACAGTCTTGTATGATGAAGCAGGGCAAAAGACGTACACATTTGAAACTTGGAGATACGAGGTTTCTGCCCGACAGTGACGATATTTTAGTGATTATGTTGCGAGGAAAACGTTGAGATAACAGCCATTTTGGTTAGAACTGACTGAAAATAACTCTGTACTTCAAGTTTAAAATGATACTAAATAATAAGTGTCCAAATAAATTCCAAATATTATCAAATGATCTCGCGGCACCCCTGGACTGCCGTCACAGCACCCCAGGGTGCCCCGTCACCCACTTTGAAAACCCATAGTATAGGAGGTTGTCACATGGGCAATAAGGACAGATTTACAAGCTATCAACACTTTGTAATGCTACAGGATGGCAGCTTGTAGATCTGTTCTTATAAGGCATGCACCATCGTACAAAGTTCTGATGTTCGTGCAGGTCTGAAGTCTGGTGCAGGTCTGTGTGTTCCTCTGTGTGTGACTCCAAAAGGAAGCCATGCACACATGTATACTTTCAACACTAGGAAGTATTGTCATTATTTTAACTTTGTTTATGTTAATGTTTATTAAAGGATCCACATTAGAGACACATGAATGAGCCTCTAGTCTTCCCAGGGTCCTTGTGTCAGTTAAAGATACAGGCAGCATATTATTATTCTGTGAATATTAAACTGACTGAAAGCCCACGCTAAAGCCACATTTATACTGGAAATAGCCGATCTATAAGCTCACAACGCATCGCAGACACACCACATTGTGAGCTTGTAGATCTGTTGTTGTTTGGTTTGAGAGGCTTCAATGTCTTTAGTTCTGATGTTTTATTTTTACTCCTTTAATAATATCTAGTGAACATAAAAGTGAAAAGTAATATATTATGTAATAGAATATTTTACCCTTGATACCAAGTAAAACGTAATATTATTACTTTTCTAGAAGATAATGCATACAAAAAAAAAGAAAGAAACATTATTATATTCATAGTGCATATATGGTTGATTGACAGGTCCTTCACAACACGTTGATCAGTAGACCATTCGGTCTGGCTGTTGATTGGGTGGCAGGAAACCTGTACTGGTGTGACTTGTTCAGGAAGACCATAGAGGTGTCCAAACTAAACGGGTTGTACAGAACAGTCCTGGTCAACACCGGTCTGGACGAGCCATCCTCCATGGCTGTGGATGTACGCTACGGGTAAGAGCACTGTGGTGACATCATCAACCTCACACTGTGGATGTACGCTACGGGTAAGAGCAGCTTTCTGGAGCTTAAACATAGGACACCTGTTAGACTAAAACAAATGATAAAAACCTGCTTTATGAACCATGTATGAACCAAGGTTATTATAGTTTTATCTTTAGTTCTTATTTTTATTTCATTTAGACTGGCCCTGTCCAGACGACAACGGATTTTTAATCCCCGGGGAGGTAAAGCCACGAACGCCCATGGGTGTCCACATGCAGACGCATGCAAACGGAGGACTAGACGAATAGTTTCCAAAACTCCGGCTGCAGTGCATTTTTGTTACCCGGGCGTATTTCTTTTGCCTTGTGGACACCGTAAACGGAGAAGTTCTTTGCTTGCATGCTTACGTCACCTTGTGCTCCTCGCCTCCTCCTCCTTGCTATGAGAAAAACCCATGGTGGTCTCTGTAGAATATCCATATTTATGAGCGCATTCACGACATGTGATCATTAGATCTGACGCGACGCGCCTGCCTCCTCTCTTTGTCAAAGTTTGGATATCAAATGCCAATATCAAATGATTTCAAGCATAATGGAGACATACGCATGCATGCAGGCATTACTCCAGTCCATTCTCATCAGTTGTCTGACGCTTTGAAGGTGAGAATATGTTGATTATTCACGGCATGTGCCTCCTTTTAAATTATTTCCACGATCAGCGCAAGCTAAAAAAAAAAGTCCGTCTGAGAGAGCGCACCACTCTCTCTCTCAATACCAAGTGATGCTTGCTTGACCACGAAGTTCTGATTGATAGAGTTACATTCGTTTAATACAGAGAGAGAGAGAGAGAGAGAGAGAGAGAGAGAGAGAGAGAGAGAACACCACACTCGACGATTCCTCTCCCCTCTCCTGCTCTAGAAATAGTTAAATGAATGTTTAAATAGCAATTGTGCATGTTAAAGTGTGAAGATTGTGAAAGTTGGACGATGCATAGCCTATAGATAGATAGCTGCTGCAATGATTGCATGAGAGCAGGGGGACGCGCCACCCGCTTCGGTGACGCAGGATTTATAGCGTTTTTATAATACCGTGTGGACACACATTTTTTTATACACGGGCCCGTGTGGAGGCGTAGAGGTTTCAAAACGAGTCAGAAACCCCCGGGGATTTTTTTATGTATAGACAGGGCCCTAGTTCGGGCTCCACAACACTGCTGGTAACTCTGCTAGGCTGCACTCTAGATGTATGTTTACCAAACCTCCTCACAATCCTCAATAACACAAACATCTAAAAAGTTATGTTTTCGGTTCACCTGTAATGTAGGCTACAGTAGTTTTTAACATAGTTATTTCATTAGTTGTATTTCACTATATCAACCCTGGTATGAACTCTTCGTCATATTGTATGTCCACTAGTACTGTACAGTACTGTATGTGTGATTAGTTGTGAATAGTGACTCTGACACAGTGTCTCCCTGATAGATACTTGTACTGGTCAGTAAGTGACACAGTGTCTCCCTGACAGATACTTGTACTGGTCAGTAAGTGACACAGTGTCTCCTGACAGATACTTGTACTGGTCAGTAAGTGACACAGTGTCTCCCTGACAGATACTTGTACTGGTCAGTAAGTGACACAGTGTCTCCCTGACAGATACTTGTACTGGTCAGTAAGTGACACAGTGTCTCCCTGACAGATACTTGTACTGGTCAGTAAGTGACACAGTGTCTCCCTGACAGATACTTGTACTGGTCAGTAAGTGACACAGTGTCTCCTGACAGATACTTGTACTGGTCAGTAAGTGACACAGTGTCTCCCTGACAGATACTTGTACTGGTCAGTAAGTGACACAGTGTCTCCTGACAGATACTTGTACTGGTCAGTAAGTGACACAGTGTCTCCCTGACAGATACTTGTACTGGTCAGTAAGTGACACAGTGTCTCCCAGACAGATACTTGTACTGGTCAGTAAGTGACACAGTGTCTCCCTGACAGATACTTGTACTGGTCAGTAAGTGACACAGTGTCTCCCTGATAGATACTTGTACTGGTCAGTAAGTGACACAGTGTCTCCTGACAGATACTTGTACTGGTCAGTAAGTGACACAGTGTCTCCCTGACAGATACTTGTACTGGTCAGTAAGTGACACAGTGTCTCCTGACAGATACTTGTACTGGTCAGTAAGTGACACAGTGTCTCCCTGACAGATACTTGTACTGGTCAGTAAGTGACACAGTGTCTCCTGACAGATACTTGTACTGGTCAGTAAGTGACACAGTGTCTCCCTGACAGATACTTGTACTGGTCAGACACCAGTGACAACAACCCCCGCATAGAGAGGATGGGGACGGACGGCTCCAACAGGACGGTCATCGTGAAAGATAAGATCTCCAAGCCCTACGGCCTGACGTTAGACTACATCAACGATCACATCTACTGGACCAACGAGGAGAAACACATTGAGTTTGCCAACCTGGATGGAACCAACAGACACACAGGTAACACGCACGCATGCATGCACGCACGCGTGCACGCACACACACACTCTCACACACTCTCTCTCTCTCTCACACACACACACACACACACACACACACACACACACACACACACACACACACACACACACACACACACACACACACACACACCAAGTACTGTACAAACACACACACGCACACACACACACACACACACACACACACACACACACACACACACACACACACACACACACACACACACACACACACACACACACACACAGTAATTACTCATTTACTATTGCATCTTATTTATTTAAACTAGTGTTATAAGATTCTTTATAATATTTAGTTAATTTATTTTATAATATTAAGACTATTTTGGTTTTGTGTGTCCATAGTTGTGAGTCAGGACAACATACATCGTATCACTGTGTTTGAGGATCACATCTACTGGACAGACGGGGGGCCAAGTGCTTCCATCTCCAGAGCCAACAAGACTCATGGAACCAACAAGACTACAGTCATCAGAAACCTGTACTATCTATCTGACCTCCTCATCTACCATCCCTCTAGACAACCTGAGGGTCTGTACCTCCTACTGTATACACCACTCTCATTATTACTAGTCTACATACTCTACATCTAATAGTTTATCTCTCATAACCTGGCATCACTATCCTGGTCATTTTTATTGTATTTAGCCTATCATCAATTTTACGTAAATTAAATACATAAATAATAATAATAATAATAATAATAATAAAGTAAAATACATTTTTAATTCGCTAAAATAGCTGATCTACAAGTTCACAATGCAAATGTGAAGCTAATATTTTCACTATGAATACAGGTGTGCTTTATGATTTAGACTTTGCCACATTGTTGTTCTTTGGGTCCAACAGGTTTCTAAAGCTGTGTAGAAACATATAGGTGTGTGTTCTCATATTCATTCCATGTGTGCATGTTTTCTCCACCCTGCAGTGTCTGCTCATCCATGTCAGAGCAACAATGGAGGCTGCAGTCACCTGTGTCTGCTCTCACCTGGAGGAGGCTACAAGTGTGAGCAGTATATGTCTGTCTGCACTGCCAGCCAGGTGATTCACCTCCGCTTCACTGGTGTTACTTTTTATGACTTTATGGGCCCTATTTTCGTACATGCCCTATCCCTAAACTTTTTTTTTTATATTTCAAATAGCTGATCTACAAGCTCACAACATGTCAATGTTAATCGGCTATTTGACATATATTATAATGTTTTTCAAAAACATAAAAAGGCAAAGAAATGTAGGGATAAGGGGTGTCAGGCATGGATGAAAATATAGCTCTATATATCATGTCTGCTTTTACCTTACTGTTTCTAAACACAGTCCTCTGTCTCCCCCTTCAGTTTATTTGTAAGACCTACAAGTGTATTCCATTGTCATGGAAATGTGACTCAGTAGATGACTGTGGGGACCGGTCAGATGAACCTGCTGACTGCTGTGAGTAGAGACTGAACAATGACTTCTATATTCATGTTTGTGTGACCGTAGGGAGAAGTTAGTTTACCATGAGAAATGTCACAGCTTGTCTCCGTGTGTGCATAGACATAAGCCATGTTTCCATAAACTTATTCGAATTAGGGAAGCGAATTATCAGAAATACGCATTAAGACAAATTTAGCATGTTTCCATTTGCGGGTGTCATTCGAATTAGCGACGGTCGCAAGAGTAGATCGGGCTGATTTTTTTCAGACCGAACCTGAGCACTGCACCGTCTGCACGTCTGACTGCTGTGACTCGGTCGGTCTAGTAGTGGGAGTGGGAAGAAGGGGTTATCAGTCATCATCATGGCCCCAAATAACTTTTAAATATATTACAATTGGCGACGAGTCTCTTACGAAATTGGCAAGAGTTCCTCTCAATACATA
>NC_137833.1:1047149-1097149 GCF_963921795.1 Nannobrachium achirus | reverse complement strand
GCCACTTGTACGCATGCCCCCATGCGTACGCATGCCCCACATTTTAGCACAGCAAACGTGATAAAACAATAGAACAAAGCAAATGAAAACATTTTAAAACTCACCTTTTCTTTTCTCTAATTACAATCTAAAATATTGTTGTCCTTTAACTTTTAACAGCTGCCAAAACAGTAATATTATTACATAATACTGATCCAAGTAGCGCTGCGTTACTCCTTACAATGAACGTGATTCATTTCTGTTTCTGACGGAGATAACATCTCTCTCTTCACTGTCTGGGTTGTATTGTCTATGACAGGGGTTTTCAAAGTGGGTGACGGGGCACCCTGGGGTGCTGTGAAGGCAGTCCAGGGGTGCCGTGAGATAATTTGATGATATATGGAATTTATTTGGACAGTTAAAAAAATATTTAGTATCATTTTAAACTTGAAGTACAAAGTTAATTTCAGTCAGTTCTAACCAAAATGGCTGTTATCTCAACGTTTTCCTCACAACATAATCTCTAAAATATGCTATAAATATAAGTTGCTGGGAGTGAAAATTATGCATATAATGTAGGGGTTCCTCAGATGAAAACAAATGTAGTGTGTCTGTGTGTCCAGCAGATGGTGCTGTAGTGTGTCTGTGTGTCCAGCAGACATACTTTAGTCCATTTAAATGGCATAGTATAAGAGGTTGTCACATGGGCAATAAGGACAGATTTACAAGCTATCAACACTTTGTAATGCTACAGGATGGCAGCTTGTAGATCTGTTCTTATAAGGCATGCACCATCGTACAAAGTTCTGATGTTCGTGCAGGTCTGAAGTCTGGTGCAGGTCTGTGTGTTCCTCTGTGTGTGACTCCAAAAGGAAGCCATGCACACATGTATACTTTCAACACTAGGAAGTATTGTCATTATTTTAACTTTGTTTATGTTAATGTTTATTAAAGGATCCACATTAGAGACACATGAATGAGCCTCTAGTCTTCCCAGGGTCCTTGTGTCAGTTAAAGATACAGGCAGCATATTACTATTCTGGGAATATTAAACTGACTGAAAGCCCACGCTAAAGCCACATTTATACTGGAAATAGACGATCTATAAGCTCACAACACAACGCATCGCAGACACAACACATTATGATCTTGTAGATCTGTTGTTGTTTGGTTTGAGAGGCTTCAATGTCTTTAGTTCTGATGTTTTATTTTTACTCCTTTAATAATATCTAGTGAACATAAAAGTGAAAAGTAATATATTATGTAATAGAATATTTTACCCTTGATACCAAGTAAAACGTAATATTATTACTTTTCTAGAAGATAATGCATACAAAAAAAAAGAAAGAAACATTATTATATTCAGAGTGCATGTATGGTTGATTGACAGGTCCTTCACAACACGTTGATCAGTAGACCATTCGGTCTGGCTGTTGATTGGGTGGCAGGAAACCTGTACTGGTGTGACATGTCCAGGGAGACCATAGAGGTGTCCAAACTAAACGGGTTGTACAGAACAGTCCTGGTCAACACCGGTCTGGACTGGCCATCCTCCATGGCTGTGGATGTACGCTACGGGTAAGAGCAGCTTTCTGGAGCTTAAACATAGGACACCTGTTAGACTAAAACAAATGATAAAAACCTGCTTTATGAACCATGTATGAACCAAGGTTATTATAGTTTTATCTTTAGCTCTTATTTTTATTTCATTTAGACTGATTAATGTAATCAGGATACTTATTTGGGTAACAGAGTATCACGTTCCAATTAGAGTACTCGGTTACTTAGCTAGTTACCTTTTCCAAAATAATGGCATTACTTTATCATTCTATTCAATGGTTCACCATTTTTAGTGTGACACATTGCTGACGGTATCACTGTTCTTGTTTTTAATACATTATGTTTTGCACCTGTGTGACCTGGCAGAGATTGAGAGAAGACAGAGAGGTTGCTCTTTAGTACGGTGGTGGAATTATTCATGTTATGTTTAGATTTATTGATGAAAGGAGGAGAACATTAAAGCTAATTATCCTTGTTGAAGCCCAGCTCAGCTCCACAACACTGCTGGTCACTCTGCTAGGCTGCACTCTAGATTTATGTTCACCAAACCTCCTCACAATCCTCCATAACACAAACATAATCCAAAAAGTTATTTTTTCGGTACACCTGTAATGTAGGTTACTGTAGTTTTTAACATAGTTATTTCATTAGTTGTATTTCACTATAGCAACCCTGGTATGAACTCTTTATCATAATGTATGTCCACTAGTACTGTACTGTACTGTATGTGTGATTAGTTGTGAATTCTTCTCCCTGACAGATACTTGTACTGGTCAGTAAGTGTCAACAACCACCACATAGAGAGGATGGGGATGGACGGCTCCAACAGGACGGTCATCGTAAAAGATAAGATCTCCAAGCCCTATGGCCTGACGTTAGACTACATCAACGATCACATCTACTGGACCAACAAGGAGAAACACATTGAGTTTGCCAACCTGGATGGAACCAACAGACACACAGGTAACACCAGTGTTGGGTAGCGTTACTTTTTGTGGTAATATACTGATTACTTATTACCTTCATTTTAAAGTAATATTTTTCTTACATATTACTGTCCGCACCAGAGTAATATGTAATACATTACTTATTACTTTAACATTACTTTTACCAAAATGGTTAAATTGAACAATTACATATATTTTTTAACATTTATTTTAAAATAAATAATGTCATTATATTGCAGCCTATAGGCCTACTGTAGTGTGCAGTAATACTATATAGGCCAATTGTTTCAATTATTAAATGTAGTGTGTTTATTTATCTGAGTTAAAAGATTAAACAAATTCCATCTTGTAGAAAATGTACTATTTAACATTTTGGACAAAAGAGCACATTTTACATCAAGCTGCCCAGATGTCCAGTATCCCTATACATTGACACCCAGTTGCTATACAACGAAAATGATCGGATTTATCAGATTAGAACAATAATTCCATATATCCGGAGATGCTTTGTGTGACACTGCTGCGTGCTGCTGGGGTGTTCAGTGTTTCTGACGTTACGTTATGTGAGTGATAGCTCTTGTTTTGGGGCATATTTTATCTGACAGCCCGTGCGTCGGAGAAACCATCCACCAAAGCAGCGCTACAGTCAACCTGCTGAATGCTGTCAAACCAGGCATTTGATAGTTCTCAGTAATGCATTCATTTTAGCTTTTCTATTCATTTGTTGATGTTGTGGAATTTAGTAGCTTACTAGGCTAATAACCAGTAAGACTCCCTAAACGGGAGGTAAGCGACCGTCAGGTCACAAAAATGTGTTTTAAAAAATTGGCCTGAAGGTGGCGCTAAATGGGACAGGTCCATATGTTGATGAGATGAGTGTAGACATACTGTGTACCGATTTGCGTGATTTTAGGGCAAAAATTGTAGGAGCAGTGTCCAAAAATGTGTTTTGCAAGAATCGGCCTCATGGTGGCGCTAGAAGAGGGCCATATGAGAATTGATGGGTGGAGGTTGTGGTTTGGCTGGCAAGGAATGTGTGTGGAAAATGTCACATGGATAGGGGCAATGATGGCGGAGATATGAGTAGGGCAAAAGTGTGACGTGACTGACTGATTGACTGACGGACTGACTGACGGACAGACAGGCGGTGGAGGTCGCAATCATTCTAAACACCTGGGCGCGCTGAGTCGCTGTGCGCAATGGTTTCCAGGCACTCCACCCGACAGTGCGTGGCTCAGGCATGTGCACGCATAGACATCAAAGGGGGCTTGAGCCCCTGCCCTTTTATCCGTCTCTAAAAAGTGCCCTCTTCAGACCATGAATGCTTTTTTTTTTACTATGGTAAAAGATATGCAAATGCCCTCTTTCCACACCATAACTGAAAGCCTCTATCAGAGTCCAGGGTGAAGAGCTATTCACTTCACAGCTTTGTAGTTTCCTAGCTATCACCTAGGCTTTGTTATGTATATTTAGGTGATTGTTAGAAAACTACACCGAGGTGAAGTGAATAGCTCTTCAACCTGGACGCTGTTAGAGCCTTTAGAGGCTGAAGGCTGCATTCATTGTCCACCAAAAGGCCCTTTTAGAAATGTCAGCCCCTGCCTCTCTAACATTCTCTGCACGTCCCTGCGTATCTGTGCCATTCTGTGCGGGGCAGCAGCAGCGCAGCAGAAACAAAACTTGAGAGGAAGGCTGAAGGCTTAGGCACAGGAGGTAAACCTGGTCCCACGACAAAAATCCATACCATATTGGCTCAAAACGGGACGACGGGACCCTGGTTGGTAACGCGGAAAGTAATGCAGTAATGAAGTTATCATTACTGCATTATATTACCAATGTTTTTTTTAGTAGTGCGTTATATTAGTCATTACCGCATTTTGGTAATATATTAGTAATATGTGTTATATTACTAACGCGCGTCACCCAACACTGGGTAACACACACACACACACACACACACACACACACACACACACACACACACACACACACACACACACACACACACACACACGTACACACACACACACACACACACACACACACACACACACACACACACACACACACACAACACAACACAACACAACACACACACACACAGCTGTGAGGACAGTATTTACGTATTTACTATTGTTATAATTATATAATTGTATTTATAATACTTAGTTGGTTTATTTTATAATATTGAGACTCTTTTGGTTTTGTGTGTCCATAGTTGTGAGTCAGGACAACATCAGATTTATCACTGTGTTTGAGGATCACATCTACTGGACAGACGGGGAGGACTGGGCTTCCATCTCCAGAGCCAACAAGACTCATGGAACCAACAAGACCACAGTCATCAGAAACCTGGACTATCTATATGACCTCCTCATCTACCATCCCTCTAGACAACCTGAGGGTCTGTACCTCCTACTGTATACACCACTCTCATTATTACTCTACGTTATTGGATTATTTAATCTGTCATGAAAATTAATTGTATCTCTCATAACCTGGCATCACTATCCTGGTCATTTTTATTGTATTTTGCCTATCATCAATTTTACATAAAAAAAAGAATAATAAAGTAAAATACATTTTTAATTATCGAAAATGCAAATGTGAAACTTATAGATCAGTTATTTTCACTATGAATACAGGTGTGCTTTTTGATTTAGACCAGGGGTCTTCAACGTTTTCAGGCCAAGGACCCCTTAGTTGAGAGAGAGATGAAGCAGGGACCCCCACAACCTGTTCATAGATTCCATATAGTTTCATTGTTTGACAAACAGCTCAATAATCAGTGTATTTTGGATTCATGTCAATTTGTGTTTTCAGATATTTAACCACTTGAACCGTCAATACTTAATAAACTTGACCTTTCACTCTGTACTTAGTCTGCCCTTTTCCCCTCTACACCAAAGCTCTTTGCTAAAAATAGCCGATCTACAAGCTCACAGTCACAACGCACAGCTTGTAGATCTGCTATTTTTGGCTAAAGGTCTCTGAATATGGACGCTAGCGTTCAAGTGGTTAATATAAAAAAGGAGAAAAACAAAAGGAGAAAAACAAGTTTCTATCACACAAAGATTTGGAGGACCCCCTGTAGTAACTCTGAGGACCCCCTAGGGGTCCTGGACCCCCTGTTGAAGACCCCTGATTTAGACTTTGACACATTGTTGTTCTTTGGGTCCAACAGGTTTCTAAAGGTGTGTAGAAACATAGAGGTGTGTGTTCTCATATTCATTCCATGTGTGCATGTTTTCTCCACCCTGCAGTGTCTGCTCATCCATGTCAGAGCAACAATGGAGGCTGCAGTCACCTGTGTCTGCTCTCACCTGGAGGAGGCTACAAGTGTTCCTGTCCCACCGACTCCTACTGGTCAGCTGACAACAAGCAGTGCATGTCCAGCTGCACTGCCAGCCAGGTGATTCACCTCAGCTTCACTGCTCTTACTCTCTAGGACTTTATTATGTCTCATGTCTGCTTTAAACACAGTCCTCTGTCTCCCCCTTCAGTTTGTTGGTCAGAATGACACTCTGTTTGACTTCATAACCCAGTTCGCAAATACCGCCATCTTGGATATTTCGCGTTGCATTGGGGGTAAGCGCAAAGCTATCTGGGAGTAAATGGGTCCATGAGCGTCTCAGCTGCTTGGGATATGCTTTGAGTGTACGCGTCTTTGCTCTCTACGTGCCGATTATTAAACTGTTTTATGTTATAGCGCTGCACTTCTTCCACTTTATCACAGATGCAATCTGTTACTGTTTTTATAATTAACAAAATAATGTCTATATTAATCTACTCGTGCAGACTCAGAGGGCTTGCCAAAAAATAAAATGAATAAAGTGGGCGCAAGGGAACTGCTTGCGCGATGCGGTCGCACAGTAGCCTACCAATTCATATGATTTGGGCTTTTACCTCTCATTCAACCTTAATATGCAAACATGTTTTGTTTTGTTAATGTTATGTCATGATGGCGCAAGCAACTTACCTGCATCGTCACCAACTTTCACCACTTTTCTTGGCACTTAATCCATCCATTGCTGTGATCAGACAGTCACTGTTCTTGCTCGTATCCAAGTGGCACTGATTCCACGACCCATAGAAGTTTGTATCCCTGTTTTATTATCCTCAACCGGGTCCGGTTCAGATCACGCCCGGTTCTGTTTGTCATAACAGTAAACCTAAACCCCGACTCCAAGCGAACCAAGAAGTCCCGTACACCGCGCTGATAAATTGGAGAAAATGTGCTCCGAGCCTTCGCCGTACGACAGTGTTTCTGCATATCTAAATGGCAGATATACAAGCTCTCAACCTGGCGAGTTGAGACGTGTTGTGAGCCTGTAGCTCTGATATTTTCAGCGCGCAACACCATCGTACGACAAATAGGCTGATCTATAACAGCAGCAGCAGCAGCAAGCTGTCAGGACAGAGAGTCCGAGCACGATACAAACTTTAAATGATTATGAATTTTTAATGGTTGTTCTACTTTATCGAAATAATAATAATAACAATAATAGGCTTAAATTATAAAATAGCCTAATAACAGCATTTGGCCAGGCGGCCACATAGCCGGTGGTCTTTATAATTAAGAGCCAATTCAATATATAACAGTCAATGGCATATATGCCTATTTATTGCAGCAAACGTGATTTGATTCTTATTAATAGACTTAATATTTATTTGTTTGTTTGTTCTTATCCCATGATGTTGTAACCCATGTTCGGTGTCAATTAATTATATTATCTAATGTAATCCTGGGCGCTACCTCTGCCAACCTGGAGACAATAACGGACTATTAGACAGTCTAATAGTCCGTTATTGTCTCCAGGTTGGCAGAGGTAGCGCCCAGGATTACATTAGATAATATAAGACTTACTTCTATAGCACTTTGTAACAACTGTGGATAGCATGACGTCTTCCCAGCCGTTTCGGAGGGTATCAGGATCGGGAAGACAAATTATACCCCCATCTATTAGTTTGGACCTCCTCTGGTCCTCTATTTCTGTAATCTGTAGCGTATTGTTTTGGTGGTTGCAGATTTAAAATACATGCTGCACGGCAACAGGCAACTAAATCCTTCTTTAATGCATTTGACACAACAATGTCACGGTCTAATAGATAGCGTCTTAGATGAGGAACATTTAAATTACTATATTGGTCATCTGCTTCCGTCATCCTCCAAGACTATCATCAAACCCAATTGCGGCTCTGAGATGCGCCCCTAGCATTGGATGCGCATGGACCCAAACAATTCTCTTTATGCACATACGCCCCGGACGTGCGTAGTTGAACGCCTGTTCACTAGTCTCGCGTAGCCAGACAACTATTCCACAATCTCTGAATGCTATATAGAGTCTGGAACAGCAGCTCCCGAACGGCGAGTATCGGAAACGGGCATTACCGTTCAAAAGAATATATTTTAAAATGTCATTTCTGCTAAGCAGCAAGCTAAACATGTTTATATGATTTTTATTTATATAATGATAAATATTTGTGATGTGAGACTGAAACGGAAGTGACGTGGGGGCTTCACTTCCGCTTCATCTCGCCACTCATCGTTTCTTCCCCGGTTTGCCAGACTGTATGCCGGGAGCATTTGACCAAATCGCGGAGGCAACCGTCTGGCCACGCGAGACTACCTGTTCACGGGACACTACTTCCGCCCAGGATGTAAACATCACAGTAGCGGTACAGTAGCGAGCAGCCGATAGCAGCGTCAGTAAACCACTTTATAATTATCCGTTTTAAGAACTTTTTTATTTTATCATTCACCTTTTTATTTATTTCGAGTGTGTCTGTATTGTTACTATTGTTCGTTTTTGTATCGTTTTTGTCTGTTTGTTGGTCTTCTTTGTCTTGTTGAAAGACAAGAAAGTTGCCTCTGGGCAACTGATTTTCCCCCTTGGGATAATAAAGGTATCTATCTATCTATAACATGTAAACTACGACGGTCTTTTTGCCTGGTTAATGTATGTGCCGTTCGTTTTAACTGATTTGTGTCTTTAGCGATTTTACAAGGGGAATGTTTTGGACTGACTGACTGACTATAATGGCTTCACAGAGAGGTAGGCTATAAAGAAAAATAAACACTTTAGAATGCAACAGTCGTTTCGCTAAATAAACGTTTCTTAAGTGTTTTTGTCATTCAGGGCTTTTGAGGCTTTATTTCATGTAAAAGTTGACTTTACAGTAGTTAGACACATTAGCATTACATCTGCATAAATACAATAGTGGACCATTACATGAGACTTATAACTCAATTAGTATCAACACAGCATTGTTAGACTCACGTTTGATATTTTGGAATGCTCTGTTAATCTGTTTGTTTATATATCTGAGCATGATATTTGACATGAATTAAACTAATTAATTGTACACATGTTTATGGGTATAGGTATAATACGTACAGTACACTAGCCAATAAAGCTCCATTGAATTGATATTAGACATCAAGCATCTATACTGGAGCAATTGGTGGCAAACCTAAACCAGAATGTTTAGCTACATATTCTCACAAACACCTCTCACAAACATAGCCACCACGTCGAAATCATTGTATATCCTAGATCACCATAACATGAATGTGTATGTTGTTACACATTCATGTTATGGTGATCTAGGATATAAAATGATATGTACACTAGGATATCAGATCAATATATTTATTATGCTTTATTGTATGACAAATGGTGGAAATTTACTTAAAAGAAAGACTAATTATTTGCACATCTCCTTTTTTATATGCTACAGGTTCCTCTTAGCACCAGTCATCATCTCAACTGGATGTCTGAAGAACAGCTGTACATCTGTTTACACTGCAATTAAAATAACACCAATGTCTTATTGATATAATCAGAAATAATCTACCCACATGATGTTTCCCATATTTATGGTAACCTGTTATTGGAACAGAATGTTTGCCACATAATAGGGATGCTAAGGTCTGGACTTCATCCTCCCTGATGACCAGCTGACATCAATGGGTTTCTCCAGCCTGGAAGACTTTGTCTCCTTGCCCACTTGTTGTGTCAAACTCCCTGAATTAGTTTGTTAAAAATGCCAGAAATGTTGTTGTGCTACACAATGTTGCATTTAGGTTGTCGTACTGAGGCTATAATAGTAACATTGTGGAAAAGATGCCCCGTTTCCATCATGGTAACCTTTCATGACAGCTCATTAACTTTGAAATAATTTACCATGACTTGATCAAAACCAGCAAATTAAATAGTGAGCAAGCCTAAAGCAGCAAAGACATCGAAAAGAAAGCAGAATATAGCCTAATAAATATAGGCGATGTGTGAAGTTTAAAATACTTAGTCTACATATCCTACTGGTGTTTCACAGTACAGGGGCTAATTATCTATGCAGAACGACCTGAAGATCAATTACCCTAATTATGGCATATGGGGCAGGTGATATACATTCCAAGCAAGGTCTTTGTCTTGAAATACAATGTAACAATGGATGTGTGTGTGTGTGACACACAAGTCTGTGTGCAAATTATTATCATTCAGTCAAACTCTAAACTATGATTGGGGAGGGGGGAAGTGGCTAATGTATATTTTGTAATTACAATCAATCTACTACTCGTTCTGAGTGAGTATTCATAGGTGAGTAGCCTAATCCTAACCCCAGGGCGACAGTTTCGGGTGAGAGTTCCAGGCAAGATAACACAGCCAAGATTTTATTAATAATAGCCTATAAATACAATAAGGTGCAGAATTAAATGGATAAAACAATTTTTTGCTCATGTCTTAGGCCTATGTCTACCTTTCACAAACAAATTATTACAAATGGAAACAACTGCTCAGCAAAGCCTTTTAGTCAGTACATGTGCTTGATTTTGACACAGTTGTGTTCTGTTCTCTTCACTTCCACTATGGGAGCAATCGGGTGCTGTTGCATGGAGTTACACTCCAAGACTCCAGTGGATCAGGAACTAAGAGGTACCTGTAGAAATATGAGTGCATAAAGAAAGATTACATTTTCATAAATAACCAGGCAGCCTATTTATTTTAGGTACAATTAAGTATTACACATATTTGTCTTGGTGAATAAAAGATATTTACACAAATAAGTCAAAAGATGTACTATTTTCATAAATATATTGATCTGAAGACCTAGTGTACTGTACGTATCATACCTATAAACCCATAAACGTGTACAAGGAATTAGTTTAATTCATGTCAAATATCATGCTCAGATATATAAACAAACAGATTAACAGAGCATTCCAAAATATCAAACGTGAGTCTAACAATGCTGTGTTGATACTAATTGAGTTATAAGTCTCATGTAATGGTCCACTATTGTATTTATGCAGATGTAATGCTAATGTGTCTAACTACTGTAAAGTCAACTTTTACATGAAATAAAGCCTCAAAAGCCCTGAATGACAAACACACTTAAGAAACGTTTATTTAGCAAACCGATTGTTGCATTCTAAAGTGTTTATTTTTCTTTATAGCCTACCTCTCTGTGAAGCCATTATAGTCAGTCAGTCAGTACAAAACATTCCCCTTGTAAAATCGCTAAAGACACAAATCAGTTAAAACGAACGGCACATACATTAACCAGGCAAACAGAGTCTTGAAATAAAAAAGAGTAAATAAAAGAAAAAAGAACAACTTCAAACAATTCAAATGGTTACGGAATATAACGTGGCTTTACTAGTACTCTGTTAACATGGAGGCGGAAGGGGAGCGGAAGTGCTGTCCCGTGAATGAGCGTTCGACTCCGCCCCTTCCCCGGTATATGCATACCGGGGAAGGCCCGTACACATTGAGCCGATCCCGGGGCCGAGGCTCCCCGATCGGATTTCGGGATGACCCCCCGGGAAAATCGTTTGGTCGGTTTGGTCATTTGTCAATGGTTCAAATATCTGATCTACAAGCTTACAACATGTTGATGTAGATCTTATCGTATTTAAAAATGTTTTTCAAAATAAGTCAAATAAGTTTGTGGATAAGGGGTGAGGCATGGATGAAAATATAGCTGTACATCTCGGCCCTCATTTATCAATGGAGTGTAAAAAGCAGCGTATTTTTTCCCCAAAATATTTGCGTAGGACAACTTTCAGGTGGCATTTACAAAAGAGTCCTGAATAGCCAACCCTGGCGTACATTTGATCCCAGCGTTGCGGGCTGAATTAAAATAACACGCCTTTAAATATTCTGTCAACGCACAGGTTTTACGACCAGAACAACCTGATTAGCCGGGGAGCCACGGGCCCAACATTTGAGAGGACCTGTGACGTCATGACATACTTTTTATTGTTTCTATTCATTTGGTCATTAAGGTACACAGAATGAGAGGCCTGCTCTGACGGAAACATTACGAAAAAAGGTTATGGCCATTTGTATATTCACTGTCCCATCGACTTCACTATACAGGAAAATAATACACAAGATAAATCTGCTTTAAGTAGCCTGTGAGGGGTCAAGCTAGGGGTTCTTCATGATTCTGAATCCATTGCAAGCATTTGTTTTGCATGAAAAACATTCTAAAGCCGTGTACACACTACAGATATATAGTTATAAAAATAAGCGAGCTAAACAACCAGGCAGCTTGGTCAAAACCATGCAGCTTTATTTTTATGCAAATGAGCGGTCCAAGGTACCTGTCACTCAACCAGTCAGCCTGCTTTCGATCAGAGAAAACAGGTTGTTTTAACAGGAGTGCATTCGGAAACCTATAATATAAAATAGCCTCTCTAGATGGGAAATAAGTTACTACATAAGCTTTTTCTGGTAAAAAAATAAGAATAGAACATTCAAACAAGCTGTTTGAATGTTGAAACGAGCCGTTTTGGTCGGTCCAGTCACTGCCGCTGCTGCTGTGCTTGTGTGATTCCGTGTGTGTGTGTGTGTGTGTGTGTGTGTGTGTGTGTGTGTGTGTGTGTGCGTGTGTGTGCGAGCGAGAGAGAGAGAGAGAAAAAAACAAAAGGATTGCTAATTGATTGGAATGTAGGCAGGTCAGCGTGTCTCTCGTGCACTCTCGCTCTCTCTCTCTCAACGACTTGTTGGTTGTATATCCTTTCGTTACAGTCCACATATATGCCAAATCATCATTAATATTACATATACAGCCGTTATTTAAAAAAAGTTAAAATATTTATGTCGCAATTTCTGCAGCTCCGTGTCTGTGGCCAACAAGTTGATTCGGGGGGCTGAATCCCCGCCTACTCAGACCATACTGTGCTCTGATTGGTTGAGCAAAACAAAGCAAGCTATGTTGCAGTGTGAACGCTAAAAAAGCTGATATAAAATTGAGCACTAGTGAAAAAAAAAGCAAACTTTTCATTTCCAAGCTTTTTTTCGAGCATGGAAGCTGGTTTCCATAGAGATAACATTGAATTACCAAGCTAAACGTTCAACTATATATCTGTAGTGTGTACGAGGCATTAGGCTAGATTTCAGCCCCACAAAACGGTGAAAAGTGATGAGTCATCAAAAATCACAGTTTTGAGCTTTTGGGCCCGTGGCTCCCAGACTATAAGGAAAGACAATAGAAGAGAGTTTACTGCACGCTTCAGTCCCCTTCATGTCCGCGTCCTACACACGCACGCACGCACGCACGCACGCACGCACGCACACACACACACACACACGTAAGCCCAGCCGGAGCAGCATTTTGGTACACTGTGGAAACTGTAAAGTAAACTAGCAGCCTGCATGAATGAAAACACACCAGTCATCATCATGAATGGAATATATTAATTTAACCCACTACCCCGTTTGCAGTGCGCGTTTGAGTGGTTACACAACAAATAAATCAATCGGTTACACACCTCTATTCAGAAACACCTCTATTCAGAAGATTATTCTAAACAGAGGTGTCACCTTACCCTAATACCTGGGGGTATTTCTGAATAGGGGTGTTTCTAAGTAGGGGTCTTTCTAAATAGCGATCATGGCTATTCCCCATAAACCACAGGCTACCATGCATGCCATGATGTTACTGAGAGATACTGGCAAGGAGGCAGTCATAATCTGAAGGTTTGGAGCGTCGGGTTTTATCCTTAACACATAACTCCATATAGGACACACTTCACTGTATGACTTGTGGACCGTGAGGTCCCCATATAAGCGCTCATATAGCCTAATATGGGAGTGTTAATTTATCCTTGTTCTGAGCTGGTGATCTCATCTGAATGACTGTTAAAGCACTTGTTACATTTCTTCCATATCGCTATAGATTTAATTGCTTGTCATTGTAACTTGGAAATAAAATCGGCGTGCGTGTCCATGATGTATGCTTTTATAAATTGATACACCACCTCAGAACTTGACATGAGATCTGATCCTAGTAACATCAAAGTCACGTTGCGATGATAAATGCTGACACTTGCCTAAACTTTGGCATACGCCAACATTTTGATCTGCACCACGTTGATAAATGAGGGCCCTCATGTCTGCTTTTGATACTGATTCTAAACACAGTCCTCTGTCTCCCCCTTCAGTTTGTTTGTCAGGATGACACGTGCCCTCCGTTGTCATGGAGATGTGAGCCAGTAGATGACTGTGGGGAGCAGCGGTCAGATAAACCTTCTGACTGCTGTGAGTAGAGACTGAACAATTAGCTCAATATTCATGCTTTATGATTACTGTTTACACTGCTGACTGCTGTGAGTAGAGACTGAACAATTAGCTCAATATTCATGCTTTATGATTACTGTTTACACTGCTGACTGCTGTGAGTAGAGACTGAACAATTAGCTCAATATTCATGCTTTATGATTACTGTTTACACTGCTGACTGCTGTGAGTAGAGACTGAACAATTAGCTCAATATTCATGCTTTATGATTACTGTTTACACTGCTGACTGCTGTGAGTAGAGACTGAACAATTAGCTCAATATTCATGCTTTATGATTACTGTTTACACTGCTGACTGCTGTGAGTAGAGACTGAACAATTAGCTCAATATTCATGCTTTATGATTACTGTTTACACTGCTGACTGCTGTGAGTAGAGACTGAACAATTAGCTCAATATTCATGCTTTATGATTACTGTTTACACTGCTGACTGCTGTGAGGAGAGACTGAACAATTAGCTCAATATTCATGCTTTATGATTACTGTTTACACTGCTGACTGCTGTGAGGAGAGACTGAACAATTAGCTCAATATTCATGCTTTATGATTACTGTTTACACTGCTGACTGCTGTGAGGAGAGACTGAACAATTAGCTCAATATTCATGCTTTATGATTACTGTTTACACTGCTGACTGCTGTGAGTAGAGACTGAACAATTAGCT
Organism: Nannobrachium achirus; assembly: GCF_963921795.1. Classification (NCBI taxonomy): domain Eukaryota; kingdom Metazoa; phylum Chordata; class Actinopteri; order Myctophiformes; family Myctophidae; genus Nannobrachium; species Nannobrachium achirus. The sequence goes on along the minus strand of NC_137833.1, from coordinate 1,082,409 downwards.
CAATATTCATGCTTTATGATTACTGTTTACACTGCTGACTGCTGTGAGTAGAGACTGAACAATGAGCTCAATATTCATGCTTTATGATTACTGTTTACACTGCTGACTGCTGTGAGTAGAGACTGAACAATGAGCTCAATATTCATGCTTTATGATTACTGTTTACACTGCTGACTGCTGTGAGTAGAGACTGAACAATTAGCTCAATATTCATGCTTTATGATTACTGTTTACACTGCTGACTGCTGTGAGTAAAGACTGAACAATTAGCTCAATATTCATGCTTTATGATTACTGTTTACACTGCTGACTGCTGTGAGTAGAGACTGAACAATTAGCTCAATATTCATGCTTTATGATTACTGTTTACACTGCTGACTGCTGTGAGTAGAGACTGAACAATTAGCTCAATATTCATGCTTTATGATTACTGTTTACACTGCTGACTGCTGTGAGTAGAGACTGAACAATTAGCTCAATATTCATGCTTTATGATTACTGTTTACACTGCTGACTGCTGTGAGTAGAGACTGAACAATTAGCTCAATATTCATGCTTTATGATTACTGTTTACACTGCTGACTGCTGTGAGGAGAGACTGAACAATTAGCTCAATATTCATGCTTTATGATTACTGTTTACACTGCTGACTGCTGTGAGGAGAGACTGAACAATTAGCTCAATATTCATGCTTTATGATTACTGTTTACACTGCTGACTGCTGTGAGTAGAGACTGAACAATTAGCTCAATATTCATGCTTTATGATTACTGTTTACACTGCTGACTGCTGTGAGGAGAGACTGAACAATGAGCTCAATATTCATGCTTTATGATTACTGTTTACACTGCTGACTGCTGTGAGGAGAGACTGAACAATTAGCTCAATATTCATGCTTTATGATTACTGTTTACACTGCTGACTGCTGTGAGTAGAGACTGAACAATTAGCTCAATATTCATGCTTTATGATTACTGTTTACACTGCTGACTGCTGTGAGTAGAGACTGAACAATTAGCTCAATATTCATGCTTTATGATTACTGTTTACACTGCTGACTGCTGTGAGTAGAGACTGAACAATTAGCTCAATATTCATGCTTTATGATTACTGTTTACACTGCTGACTGCTGTGAGTAGAGACTGAACAATTAGCTCAATATTCATGCTTTATGATTACTGTTTACACTGCTGACTGCTGTGAGTAGAGACTGAACAATTAGCTCAATATTCATGCTTTATGATTACTGTTTACACTGCTGACTGCTGTGAGGAGAGACTGAACAATTAGCTCAATATTCATGCTTTATGATTACTGTTTACACTGCTGACTGCTGTGAGTAGAGACTGAACAATGAGCTCAATATTCATGCTTTATGATTACTGTTTACACTGCTGACTGCTGTGAGGAGAGACTGAACAATGAGCTCAATATTCATGCTTTATGATTACTGTTTACACTGCTGACTGCTGTGAGTAGAGACTGAACAATTAGCTCAATATTCATGCTTTATGATTACTGTTTACACTGCTGACTGCTGTGAGGAGAGACTGAACAATGAGCTCAATATTCATGCTTTATGATTACTGTTTACACTGCTGACTGCTGTGAGTAGAGACTGAACAATTAGCTCAATATTCATGCTTTATGATTACTGTTTACACTGCTGACTGCTGTGAGGAGAGACTGAACAATTAGCTCAATATTCATGCTTTATGATTACTGTTTACACTGCTGACTGCTGTGAGTAGAGACTGAACAATTAGCTCAATATTCATGCTTTATGATTACTGTTTACACTGCTGACTGCTGTGAGTAGAGACTGAACAATTAGCTCAATATTCATGCTTTATGATTACTGTTTACACTGCTGACTGCTGTGAGTAGAGACTGAACAATTAGCTCAATATTCATGCTTTATGATTACTGTTTACACTGCTGACTGCTGTGAGGAGAGACTGAACAATTAGCTCAATATTCATGCTTTATGATTACTGTTTACACTGCTGACTGCTGTGAGGAGAGACTGAACAATTAGCTCAATATTCATGCTTTATGATTACTGTTTACACTGCTGACTGCTGTGAGTAGAGACTGAACAATGAGCTCAATATTCATGCTTTATGATTACTGTTTACACTGCTGACTGCTGTGAGTAGAGACTGAACAATGAGCTCAATATTCATGCTTTATGATTACTGTTTACACTGCTGACTGCTGTGAGTAGAGACTGAACAATTAGCTCAATATTCATGCTTTATGATTACTGTTTACACTGCTGACTGCTGTGAGTAGAGACTGAACAATTAGCTCAATATTCATGCTTTATGATTACTGTTTACACTCATTACAATTATTAAGTGTGCCTGCCATGCAGTGTTGGGCAAGTTACTGAAAAATAGTAACTAGTTACCGTTACTAGTTTACTCATGGTTCAGTCTGGATGTGTCTTCACTGCGGGGAGGCTATAGAAGCCGTCCTCAGACGCAAGGGGGAATAACCCCCCCCCCCCCCCCCCCCCCTCGGGTACTGGCTTGATCCCATCCCAGGGGGAAATGCCATGTCCCGTAGCACCAAGACTCTGCCGCCACTCTCTCTAGAGTGGGGGCGATCAGACCAATGGGGAAAAGGCGTACAGGAGGGTGTTGGACCACATCCAGTCCCAGAGGCGGCGTCCGTTTTACGGTGAAGAACAATGGACACTTTGTGTCGTCCTTGGATGCGATGAGGTCGATTTCGGGTTGGCCAAAGAGCTCCAAGATCAGACTTGCCACTCGGGGGTTAAGGGACCAGTCCCCGTAGTGACATACAGAACCCCTCTGGACCATGGACGGATTAACGCTTGTGCAAAGTGTTCATCTGCACAGGGCCCTCGGCCAATAGGGGCCCACCGATGTATAGGCTTTTTTATTTATTTTATGATCATATAAACACGCAATGTGATTAAGAAGAAGAAAATCTGAAATTCGCCTATTTTGACCCTTTGAAGCACCCATAGCAAGGCTTCTAAACCAATCACAGCGAATGGGGGGCGGGAGGTATAGGGCTACTGGTTTCTCAACCAATCACAGTGACTGTCTGAACCTCTATCTGACAGCGCGCTGCACAACAAGTTGACAACAACAAACATGGCATGGCTTTATCTAAATAACAGAATGAAACAGTTGTTTCACAGTGGAATATGCTACCTGGGGTTAACTACAGACATCCATAGGACACGTGGATAGCTTTTACATTTACCATACGTGAATTAAACTTTTTGACGCTGTTAAAAGAAGCTCGATGACACGTTGTGTTGTGTGCATCCAAGGAGCACTTTCATCTGGGACATCTGGGCACCTCAATATAAAATGGGATATTTTCTTGTCATTTTCTTAAGGTAAGACATGGCTTTATTTAACTAACTTACACTGTGGAGTTAGCCAGCCTTTTCTCTCCTCCTCCGTGTGTGTGTGTGTGTGTGTGTGTGTGTGTGTGTGTGTGTGTGTGTGTGTGTGTGTGTGTGTGTGCTCGTGTGAGAGTTATAGATCGCTTGCTTGTAAATATTTGTATCTGCTGCAGCAGCTGGTTGCAGATCTTTGGTCTGGTATGGTTGTGGACTTGTGGTCAGTGTGGTTGTGTTGTGCGCACATTGTGGCTTGTTGGGGTGCCCTGCGGACCGCGGTGCGTGTCCAAGCAGTGCTCGAGAGACTCCGCTAGCCGCTGGCGAGCACCGCGGTGCGGTGCGGTCGCGGGCCGATACGGGACGCAAGCGGCCCGGTGCGGGACGCGTGCGGGCGGGCGGGCGGGCGGGCGGGGGGGGCCTTTGCGATCTGGCTGCACAGGGCCTATCTTTCAATTAATCCGTCCCTGCTCTGGACAGTAGGTCTGCTCCCCTGTTGTCCACCCCCGGGAGGTGTGTTTCCCTGATTGACAGCAGATGGCGCTCTCACCAGATAGTCAGGTCTTTTGCTACTTCATGAAGCTCCTTGGAACTCAGGCCACCCTGTTTCTTGACGTGGCCAACGGTCGCCATGTTATCTGATCTAATCAGCACATGGTGGCCTTGCAGATCCTGAAGGAAATGTTTCAGAGCCAGGAACACTGCTGTTGACTCTGCAGTTGATGGTTGTGGGGCCCCTAAGAGGGCCCCAAACAGACCTTCCTGGGAAACAGCGTGGTCGAGGACGAGTCGTCTCTCGGCGGTGTGGAGTGTGGACTTGTCCAAAGATCTGCTCCTTCCATCCCGCTGTGGAGGGCTAGAGCCCTGCTCCTTCCATCCCACTGTGGAGGGCTAGAGCCCTGCTCCTTCCATCCCGCTGTGGAGGGCTAGAGCCCAGGCCGTGGTCCACGTTAGCTGCTCCTTCCATCCCACTGTGGAGGGCTAGAGCCCGGGCCGTGGTCCACGTTAGCTGCTCCTTCCATCCCGCTGTGGAGGGCTAGAGCCCGGGCCGTGGTCCACGTTAGCTGCTCCTTCCATCCCACTGTGGAGGGCTAGAGCCCGGGCCGTGGTCCACGTTAGCTGCTCCTTCCATCCCGCTGTGGAGGGCTAGAGCCCGGGCCGTGGTCCACGGTAGCTGCTCCTTCCATCCCGCTGTGGAGGGCTAGAGCCCGGGCCGTGGTCCACGTTAGCTGCTCCTTCCATCCCACTGTGGAGGGCTAGAGCCCGGGCCGTGGTCCACGTTAGCTGCTCCTTCCATCCCGCTGTGGAGGGCTAGAGCCCGGGGCGTGGTCCATGTTAGCTGCTCCTTCCATCCCACTGTGGAGGGCTAGAGCCCGGGCCGTGGTCCACGTTAGCTGCTCCTTCCATCCCACTGTGGAGGGCTAGAGCCCGGGCCGTGGTCCACGTTAGCTGCTCCTTCCATCCCACTGTGGAGGGCTAGAGCCCGGGCCGTGGTCCACGTTAGCTGCTCCTTCCATCCCACTGTGGAGGGCTAGAGCCCGGGCCGTGGTCCACGTTAGCTGCTCCTTCCATCCCGCTGTGGAGGGCTAGAGCCCGGGCCGTGGTCCACGTTAGCTGCTCCTTCCATCCCGCTGTGGAGGGCTAGAGCCCGGGCCGTGGTCCAAGTTAGCTGCAAGGTTTCACCACTGAGCTGGCAGAGTTCTGACATCTGTTCAGGACGGACGGACGGACGGACGGACGGACGGACGGACGGACGTCTGTTACAGTGAAACTCATTTGTTTTTTGTTTTTTTCTTCTTCTCAGCTCTGCATGTTAAACCAACACACAACTCAACAGGTAAACAAATATGAAATAATTTAAACTGAATAAAGATACTGAATAAAGATGGTATTCTTCCAGGTCTGGTAAATAAAGTTATACATTTTGACTGCTTATCGCTCCCTGTACAGAGTCTGATGATGTCAGGTTGGTGGGAGGAACCAGTAACTGTAATGGTAGACTGGAGATGAATCACCAGGGAGAGTGGAGACCAGTGTTGGCTTGGTTTGACTGGAACAGGATGTCATCATCTGTAGTGTGTAGACAGCTGGACTGTGGCTCTGCTGTTTCAACAGAATTTACTTCTAGTTCTACACGTGAACCTGGATGGATGATTCCATCCTCCTGTGTTGGCTTCGAGTCTTCACTGGTGGAGTGTGGACCAGTAAAGTCTTATGATTCCAATGTCACACTGAAGGTCAAATGTGCAGGTAAAACAATGACTTCAACAATGTAAACATTTTTTGATTATAAAAAGGCTTTTAAAATGTACAAGATCTGTTTCTATGAAGTCAAATATTATAATAGCAGATCCTAATTATTAAACACAATTATTCAGAGTGATTAAGTAGATTAAGAATGAAATGCAGTCAATTAAGAAGATCAATAATTTGCGGGGCTTCAAATAAAAACTGAGTAAATAATGAACCTAGCATCATGCTAAAAACATGCTATCAAAATAACATCTCTATATACAATTTGAAACTGACCGAACGGTGCATTCGACATACAGACGACCCAAAGCAGTCCAATTGGCTAGGACTGATCACGTGGCACACAGAGTTCTTAGCCGGAAGTGCGTCCGGCGGTCAAATATGTCCGACCGGAAACGTGCGCTGCGGCACAATAGTTCCGCCACAATAGTTCCCCCCCCCCAAATTGTTTTTTATTTTTTAAATTTTTAAATTTTTTATTTTTTTTGGAAAAAAAAAGTTTTTTTAGTAAAGAAGCGGGCCTGGACTCTAGATGTGAGCGGCCCGAAGGGCCACGAACCTCTAGTTCTATACATTTGAAACTATAGGATAACAACAGGCAAACAATGAACCGAGCATTTGTCTGAATAATGTGCTATTTAAATACATTCTTTACGTTCACTTGTTCTCTCTCTCTCTCTCTCTCTCTCTCTCTCTCTCTCTCTCTCTCTCTCTCTCTCTCTCTCTCTCTCTCTCTGTCTCTCTCTCCAGAGTCAGTGAGGTTGGTGAATGGGACTAGTGAGTGTTCAGGCAGAGTGGAGGTGAAGTCTAATCAGTCGTGGGTCTCAGTGTTTGAAGGTGACTTTGACCAGCAGGATGCAGAGGTGGTCTGTAGGGAGCTTGGCTGCGGGGCTCCTTCAGTCCTCCAGGGGGAGCTCTATGGAGAAGTGAATGCTACAATGTGGACTGAAGAGTTCCAGTGTAAAGGCAGTGAGTCTGCTCTCCTGGAATGTGAAACCTCAAACTCAACTAGAAACACCAGCTCACCTTACAAGACAGTTGGACTCACCTGTTCAGGTAAAAGACAAACTATACTATTGATTTATATATTCAAATTTCCTTATAAAAACAGTTATATTACTCTTTAAATGTTTTCTCTCTTTACAGTGGTTGATGATGTCAGGTTGGTGGGAGGAACCAGTAACTGTACTGGTGCCCTGGAGATGCAACACCAGGGAGAGTGGAGACCAGTGGACGGAGGGTTTCACTGGAACCAGAAGTCATCATCTGTAGTGTGTAGACAGCTGGACTGTGGCTCTGCTGTTTCAACAGAAAGGAGTTCTGGGTTTACACAGGAACCAGTATGGAGGATCACACCTTATTGTGCTGGTTCTGAACTTTCACTGAGCGACTGTGTCATAATGGAGACTTCTCATATCACACGGAAAGGTTTGATTACAGGAAACATCACAGTGACCTGTTCAGGTAACTCAACAATGACTTGCACAACAACACAAATCTTTTCAGTCCCTCGTTTTATCTGTCTGTCTATAGGCTCATATATGGTCCTTCCTGTCCATGCACAACTCATGTTCTCTCTCTCTCTCTCTCTCTCTCTCTGTCTGTCTCTCTCTCTCTCTCTCTCTCTCTCTCTCTCTCTCTCTCTCTCTCTCTCTCTCTCTCTCTCTGTCTCTCTCTCCAGAGTCAGTGAGGTTGGTGAATGGGACTAGTGAGTGCTCAGGCAGAGTGGAGGTGAAGTCTAATCAGTCGTGGGTCACAGCGTTTGAAGGTGACTTTGACCAGCAGGATGCAGAGGTGGTCTGTAGGGAGCTTGGCTGTGGGGCTCCTTCAGTCCTCCAGGGGGCGCTCTATGGAGAAGTGAATGCTACAATGTGGACTGAAGAGTTCCAGTGTGAAGGCAATGAGTCTGCTCTCCTGGACTGTGAAACCTCAAATTCAACTAGAAACACCAGCTCACCTTACAAGACAGTTGAACTCACCTGCTCAGGTAAAAGACAAACTATACTTTTTAGTTTGGATTGCAATTTTATAATGAATGTAATACTGATTTGTATGTTTACTTTCTTGTCTTTACAGAATCTGATTTTATCAGGTTGGTGGGAGGAACCAGTAACTGTATTGGTATACTGGAGATGCAACACCAGGGAGAGTGGAGACCAGTGGATGGTTGGTCTGACTGGAACCAGAAGTCATCATCTGTAGTGTGTAGACAGCTGGACTGTGGCTCTGCTGTTTCAACTGAAAGGAGTTCTGGTGTTGCACATAAACCAGCCTGGAGGATTACAACTTCCTGTGTTGGGACTGAGTCTTCACTGAAGGCGTGTGGAACAAAGATGTCAGCTACTTCCCTCTACGTACTGGAGGTGATCTGTTCAGGTAACAAAATACTTCAACTACAGTAATATTCAACGTTTCACAAAGCTGTGGGAAAGACTGCCACCTGATCAATGAAGCCAATGAAGCCAGCCGAGTGTTAAATACAATAATAAAAATTGTCTTGAATTGCTTTGTGTGGAACAGCTGCATATTGTTATTATTTTTTGTCTTCTTGTTCTTAATATGTTCTTACATCTGTCTCTCTCTCTGTCTCTCTCTCTCTCTCTCTCTCTCCAGAGTCAGTGAGGTTGGTGAATGGGACTAGTGAGTGTTCAGGCAGAGTGGAGGTGAAGTCTAATCAGTCGTGGGTCTCAGCGTTTGAAGGTGACTTTGACCAGCAGGATGCAGAGGTGGTCTGTAGGGAGCTTGGCTGTGGGGCTCCTTCAGTCCACCAGGGGGAGCTCTATGGAGAAGTGAATGCTACAATGTGGACTGAAGAGTTCCAGTGTGAAGGCAATGATTCTGCTCTCCTGGACTGTGGGACCTCAAACTCAACAAGAAACACCAGCTCACCTGCGACTGTCGGACTCACCTGCTCAGGTAAAATACACTATTGTGTCATGTAACACTATTGTTTTGGATTAGTATATCATAATGAAAGTTCTATCAATTGTTACTGTTTATCCTCTTGTACTTTGTACAGAGTCTGAGGATGTCAGGTTGGTGGGAGGAACCAGTAGGTGTATTGGTATACTGGAGATGCAACACCAGGGAGAGTGGAGACCAGTGGACGGTTGGTCTGACTGGAACCAGAAGTCATCATCTGTAGTGTGTAGACAGCTGGACTGTGGCTCTGCTGTTTCAACAGACAGGAGTTCTGGTGTTACACGTGAACTTGTTTGGTGGATTTCATTGTCCTGTTTTGGGTCCGAGACTTCACTGAGGGAGTGTGGAACCAAGGTGTCTGTCAATTCCACTGCCAGACTGGAGGTGATATGTTCAGGTAAAACAATGACATATTTGCATTCTCCGATTGTATGTCCGTACTTCCATCCATCCGTAGCCTGGTTGCCAGAGAAATTGTTGGCACTGTATATTTCTGGAAATGATATCATCTTACTTAACATACACGGTTTGAAGGTGTTAAAAATGTCTGTTTTGTTTGCAAATTCACTCCAGTTTTTGGATAAATTAGAATCTAAATAATTGTGTTTACATAGCTCAGTTGGTAGAGCTGTTACCTTTGGACTGAAAGGTCCTGGGTTCTATCCTGGGCATTGCCAAATCAGCATAATATGTGTTGTGCTTCAAATAAATTGATGTCTCTAACTTTACCTTAACCTCTTTGTGTTTGTGTGACCTCTGTCTTGTTACAGATATGTTGTTGAAGCCAAACATCACCTTCATAAACTCCATAAACGGGGTTTCTGAGGGCCAGCAGCAGGGGCAGCAGGTGATGGAGGGTTCCATCTTCTCCATCAGATGCTCCGTTCAGCCACAGTACCCAGGAGGCTACTTCCACCTCACCTTCACTGGACCCAACACCACACACACCTACACCCTGCCAGCTGTCAATCACTCTGACACCTTACTGTTACCTGCAGAAGACCACACCTACCAAGGGAACTACAGCAACCAAACCCAACCAGCTGTCAATCACTCTGACACCTTACTGTTTCCTGGATCCAACACAACCATCAACCTCACTGGATCCAACACAACCCTCAACCTCACTGGATCCAACACAACCTCCCACCAGTATGAGGAGATATATCAATCAGATGGACCCAGTGAAGAGACAGAAGACCTCCCTACGAATGCCTACTACGATAATGAAGAGGTGGACCATACACCTGTGAATGAGCTGGATCTCACAGACCTCCCTGAATACAACACAACACAAGACCAGCCAGCTGTCAATCACTCTAACACCTTCCTGTTTACTACAGCAGACCCCGCCTACCAAGGGAACTACAGCAACCAAACCCAACCAGCTGTCAATCACTCTGACAACTTCCTCTTTGCCGACTTCCTGTTTCCTGCGGCCAACCACACCCACCAGGGGAACTACAGCTGTGCTTATCACATCTATGTTTTCAACCATAACTTCTCCTCTCAGAGCGACGTCCTCTCTCTCACTGTCACAGGTGTGTGCTTTTCAGATCACAATATGAAACTCAGTCAAGCACACTTATATATGACATGCCTTCAGAAATGTTTAGACAATTCTATCAAATGCGTTTTTTTTATAAATTAGAGCTGGTCTTCGCATGATGTTTGATGTTCTAACACATTTCTCTCACAGCTTCTCATCTGACATCCAGCATCATCATAACAGTCACAGTTCTGGTGCTGCTGCTTCTGATAACCAGTGGCCTCTATCGTCTCTGGAAGGTAATTATTCATCTGAATTCCATACAAGACTGGAAAGCTAATGAAGTTCTTACACTGTTTGTATTTAAGAGAGACATCTGATCCAGTAGATTAAAGTCGGGTGCTGCTGTGTTTCTCCAGGTCACCAGAGGGCGTCGTGCTCAGAACAATGAGGTGGTTTATTATAATGTAAGACGGGGGAACGTTGAGCTGGTTTATTTTAACGAGTTTGCTGAAGCTGCTGGACCCAGAGAAGAAGAAGAAGAATACCACCTGTATGAAGAAGAAGATGAATACCACCTGTATGAAGAGGTGGGTCAACAAGGAGCTTCTGAAGCTGGACCTAGTGGTGAAGAGACACCATACCAGAGGATAGATCTACAAGATGTCACTGTTTATAACCGTGTTGGTTCTGAAGGGACAGAATACCACCATTATGAGGAGGTGGATCTACGAAGAACGGCAAGAAGAGGCAGGAGACCACCTGTGTATGAGGTGGATCTCTGAAGGACAATTTTTGAATGGCTCTCAGAGGATTTTCAGCTGCAGTATAAAATTGGCCTGAGGGGGGTGGCACAGTTCTGCCCGTTGTGTGCACCCCAGCCTCCAAGATCCTGGACAGGGCTGAAATTCTTGCCGGAACTGTACCCTCGGCTCTTTTAAAAGAATGATGCGATCCGGTTCACAGTCGCGAGACACAGATTATCCAGGTTATTTAATATGGGATTTTGACAGCTTGCTTCTTCTGGTTTGGACCTGAAGGGCGGGGAGGGCAAATGCAAGTAGAGGTCGTCGCTGACGTCAGCGACGGCAGCAACTCAGGACAGCCTGTTCTGAGAACCCGTGAAAAGCTTTTAACCTCTGCCTTCCCAAAAACAGAGAAAGACACAATGGTCAGAAATGGGACTTTGTGAGGATATAAGGTGCTAGTGGGACCCCAAAAAAAGGTTTTAAAATAGGAAAAGTGAAAATTCATGCTGTATCACCTTTAAATACCTTCATAGTGTCAGTTACTCACAACAGTTAAATACCTTCTTAGTGTCCGTTACAGTTAAATACATTTGTGTCAGTTACAGTTAAATACCTTCATAGTCAGTTACAATTAAATACATTCATAGTGTCAGTTACAGTTAAACACATTCATAGTGTCACTTACAGTTAAACACATTCATAGTGTCAGTTACAGTTAAATACATTCATAGTGTCGGTTACAGTTAAATACATTCATAGTGTCGGTTACAGTTAAATACATTCATAGTGTCAGTTACAGTTAAATACATTCATAGTGTCAGTTACAGTTAAATACCTTCATAGTGTCAGTGAGTGATCTCTCCAGACAGATTCAGAGCTCCTCATCTGAATCTGTCACCAACATCCTGTCATCCACATTCTGTTGGACGGTGGAGAATTCAAAGGAAAACATTGAACATTTGAACATTAATGATCCTACGGTACAAGATACATGCCTATGCAGCCTGTGTGTTGAATAGAACTGGGGCTTTTGTTAATAGTTGATACATGGAATACATAATTATGCTTCTTATTTTTCAATAATTTATAGATTTACAGGCATTTTGAGTATTGCGTTTTGTTGTGGATAATAACATTATCAATGTATTGTCAGCCATAATTTTGCCAGACTTTTTATATTTAAAAGCTCTATCAGTTTAGTTAGTTTAGTTTATTTTCATATGTTTAAAACAAAGCTTGTTATGAGCAGTGAACCTCACTGTATCCTACTGTAGTAATAGTAGACAATTATCATTGTTCATTATGTTTTGTTGATGATTTATGATCTCTTACTATTTTATTATTTCCAAAATGTCTTGTTTACTCTATCAATGATTCTCAACCTTTTTCATTTCATTGGTTGCACTGTTAAATCCTTAGTGTTTATTTAACTCTGAGAGTGTACAAATGTAGAACCAAATGGACCCTTACAGCTCTGTAACTCTGAGAGTGTACAAATGGAACCAAATGGACCCTTACAGCTCTGTAACTCTGAGAGTGTACAAATGGAACCAAATGGACCCTTACAGCTCTGTAACTCTGAGTGTACACATCCAACCATTCAAACCATTATGGGTGAGCCAATAGGATCTCTCCAACCATACAAACCATTATGGATGAGCCAATAGGATCCCTCCAACCATTCAAAGAACATTGTGTGTTTTCTAATTGGACCAGAATGCTTCTTAATGATGTAAAGTTCACTGTTGATTGGGCATCTGACAGGAGAGTTCAATACTTACATTCATACAATATGTTATGTTTGTTACCTTATTGAATAATGTAAATATAAATAGAGATGAATAAGTTATGTTTGTTACCTTATTGAATAATGTAAATATAAATAGAGATGAATAAGTTATGTTTGTTACCTTAAATAATGTAAATATAAATAGAGATGAATAAGTTATGTTTGTTACCTTAAATAATGTAAATATAAATAGAGATGAATAAGTTATGTTTGTTACCTTAAAGAATGTAAATATAAATAGAGATGAATAAGTTATGTTTGTTACCTTAAAGAATGTAAATATAAATAGAGATGAATAAGTTATGTTTGTTACCTTAAAGAATGTAAATATAAATAGAGATGAATAAGTTATGTTTGTTACCTTATTGAATAATGTAACAGGAGAATATTCAGGTCCCAGAGTTAAAGGCAGAGTAATTGATTTCCTTTAAGTTTCACTTTCAGTTTTCATGTTCATTTTGTTCTTATTTGAATTAAATTAAATCCCTTATACCTTTAAAGCACTGGACATGACTGTAAGTGTTCTAACAAACTAAGCCACAGGGTGGTGCTGTTCTACAGGCAGCTGAGAAGGGCTTTTATATCTTCTTTTTAGATCATCACACAAAAGCATAAAAATATAACAGATCTACAAGCTTGAAACGTGGGCACATAGCGACACATGTTGAGCTTGTAGATCTAATACTTTACTTAATACCTATTTTACCTGGTATCTAATACTAAAACACTACATATCCCATGATGCACCTCGGCCGCCAGCATCAGGAAGCTTCTCATCTCCATTAGGCTGCTAAGGCTGGACTCACACAGCTGCGTGAAACATCTTCTCCGTATCGCCTGAGAATGGCCACTGGGGGCGCCATACTAATGCATTGTCAATGGAAGGTTGTTTGGTTTTTTGTCGTTGCCGTGTCTCTAGCTCAATCGCAGCCTGTCTTTTGGCCAAGAGACACGGCAACGACAAAACACCAAACAACCTTCCATTGACAATGCATTAGTACGGCGCTCCCAGTGGCCATTCTCAGACGATACGGAGAAGATGTTTCACGCAAATGTCTGTACAGCGCCTAAAAAACTGCTTCATTAAGTGTGCCTGCCATGCAATGCAATGGCAAAACACTTATTGTAATCCGCCATACTTAAAGGGATATTCCACTTTCAAAAATCTTTTTGTCATTGTATGGTCTAATCAGGCTTGTATGAACACCCTGAACAGTTTTTAATTTTCTTCATTCAGTATTTAGATATTTGATGTAAATGTTACCAGGCCCTCCAGGCCCAGGACCTCTCCCCACACACACACTCATTGTAACTTCAAACTCCATTTTAACCATGATAGATTCATTAAAAACACCCATTATTTTTTCTGCTGACTCATACTACCCTCCTAATACGTGAGCAGGCCATGTTTTTTCCATAACGTTTTTCATGTATTTTTAATATATTTTTATTGCATTTAATTGTTTCCATTTTCCCAAAGAATTATTAAAAATACATGAAAAACGTTATGGAAAAAACACGGCCTGCTCACGTATTAGGAGGGTAGTATGAGTCACCAGAAAAAATAATGGGTGTTTTTAATGAATCTGTCATGGTTAAAATGGAGTTTGAAGTTACAATGGGTGTGTGTGGGGAGAGGGCCTGGGGCCTGGCGTGCCGGAGGGCCAGATAACATTTACATCAAATATCTAAATACTGAATGAAGCAAATTAAAAACTGTTCAGGGTGTTCATACAAGCCTGATTCCATACAATGACAAAAAGTTTTCTTGAAAGTGGAATGTCCCTTTAAGTCCGTCGGTCTGTCGGTCGGTAATGTTCTTGCACATTTCTGCACGTAATAACTGCCGCACAATTTACGGCACCCACGCAATATATACATCAAAACGTGCGGCTCGGCCGGGAATAGGTTGCTATTACTTTTCTTTCCGATCCGCGTTACCATGGCGACGTAATTCGCAAAAAACGACGCCCAAAAACCCCATTCACTTAGAATGGGGGAAATTTCGGCACGTAATAACTGCCTCAAGAATAACGCCACCCCCGCAATATATACATCAAAATGTGCGGCTCGGCCGGGAATGGTGTGCTATTACTTTTCTTTCCGATCCGCGTTACCATGGCAACGTAATTCGCAAAAAACTACGCTCAAAAACCCCCATTGACTTTGAATGGGGGACTCCGAAAAAAAACTAGAAACTTTGGCGCCACATAACTCTGCCATACTTTTGCCTAGCAACGTGATTTAAACTTTAAAATGCACACACAACTTTGGTCTTTTTCCAGCCAATAGGGATGAGCTGTAATTGATTAAGCCCCGCCCCCTCTATAACAGGAAGTGCCCTTTGCCAAACAGGAAGTGCAGAGTTGTGGCTGGTATCATATGACTTGATTAAGAGTCCTTAACCTTAATTGACGCTTCCTTCGCCAAACAGGAAGTGCCCTTCACCAAACAGGAAGTGCAGAGTTGTGGCTGGTATCATATAGTCTCGCGTGGCCAGACGGTTGCCTCCGCGATTTGGTCAAATGCTCCCAGCATACAGTCTGGCAAACCGGGGAAGAAACGATGAGTGCGAGGATGAAGCGGAAGTAGAGCCCCCACGTCACTTCCGTTTCAGTCTCACGTCGCACACATTTATCATTATATAAATAAAAATCATATAAGCATGTTTAGCTTGCACCTTAGCAGAAATGACATTTTAAAATATATTTTATTGAACGGTAATGCCCGTTTCCGATACTCGCCGTTCGGGAGCTGCTGTTCCAGACTCTATATAGCATTCAGAGATTGTGGAATAGTTGTCTGGCTACGCGAGACTAGGTATCATATGACTTGATTAAGAGTCCTTAACCTTAATTGACGCTTCCTTCGCCAAACAGGAAGTGCCCTTCACCAAACAGGAAGTGCCTCTATAACTCATGAACCGTTTGTCGTACAGACTCGCGGCTGGTGTCATACATTTTTTTTTTCTCCCAAAATTTTTCTCAACATTTTTTTTTCTCAAAAATTTTTTTTTCTCAAAAATTTTTTTTTCTAAAATTTTTTTTTCTAAAATTTTTTTTTCTAAAAATTTTTTTCTCTCAATTTTTTTTTTTTTCTCTCAAAATTTTTTTTTTCTCAAAAAACTTTTTTTCTCAAAAAACTTTTTTTCTCCAAAACATTTTTTTTCTCAACATTTTTTTTTTCTCAATTTTTTTTTCTCAAAAATTTTTTTTTCTCAAATTTTTTTTTTTTCTCTCAAAAAACTTTTTTTCTCAAAAAACTTTTTTTCTCAAAAAACTTTTTTTTCTCAAAAAACTTTTTTTTTCTAAATTTTTTCTCAAATGTTTTTTTTCTCAAAAATGTTTTTTTTCTCAAAAATGTTTTTTTTCTCAAAAAAATTTTTTTCTCTCAAAAATTTTTTTTTTCTCCAAAAACTATTTTTTTCTCACAAAACAATTTTTTCTCAAAAAACTGTCGTTAAATTGCGACCCGTGATAACGGCCAAAAATGTGCCAAAACGCCACTAATTAGTCGAAATGGCTGACTTCCTGTTTGGTTTCTGATTGGCTGTTGGCCTTGTGACGTGGGTAGAGCTGCGAGGGCCCGGTCATCGCTGCTTGCAGCTTTAATTCATTAATCGTCCATGACCTTAATTGGGTCCTATTTCGCCAAACAGGAAGTGCCCCTCACCAAACAGGAAGTGACCCTTTACCTCGTGAACCGTTTGTCGTACAGACGCGTAGATGGCATCAAATGACTTGATTAAGAGTCCTTAACCTTAATTGGGGCCTATTTCGCCAAACAGGAAGTGCCCCATAATGTTAAAGCTTATGCAAAAAATGCTAATGTTAAAAAATGTAACGCTAATGCTAACACCAACCGCTACACAAGGTTGCACAGACTTAGCGAGCTGCAGGCACACTTAAAATTTCTTAGAAATTTTCTTTTCTAGTCTCTGAATCTCCTTCCAAAAACGCTTGGAACGCCGAGAAGCAGTGTTTCTCACGGCGACGCTGAGCCGCGACGGTCGGCCGCGGTTTGGATTTTATAGTTTTAGTCTGAATGTAAACAAACCGGCCGCCATTACAACACTGTGAAGTTACACAACATGGACACCATGGGGGCTTCCGGGGCTCTTCAAAATAAAGCGTAAGTGAATGGTGTCTTAATGTGTTTCATGTCTTAAAGGAGCTTTAGTCTCTTCAAAATAAAGCGTAAGTGAATGGCGTCTTAATGTGTTTCATGTCTTATAGGAGCTTTAGTTTGTCTTGTTTTCCTTCTGTTGACATTAATTAACCACTTGTTCACTGTGTCGCTCTGCGTTGCGCTGTGAGCTCGTTGCTCCGTCTGTTTTCAGCAGAACAGTTTGTTTGGTGAGGAAGGGGAAAAAAGAGCAGACCAAGTACAGAGCCAAAGATCAAGTTTACTAAGCATTGAGGGTTTAATTGGTCATAAAATACGCACGAATCAAACATTTCAGTAGAAAAGATAATGTGTAGAAAAACAGAATATAAAACATACATTTACACAACAGAGATGACAGTTCTTTCATGAAGCCATCGTGAAATGCGCACTGCATCGTCAAATAGGAGCAATAGAGGAAAATGCCCTCCTATATATATATATATGTTACAGTTAGTTTGGGTAACTCAGTTAGATTGGGGTAGGAGCGCTTGTTTTTGTTCACCTCATGTCCCAGTGGTAGAGCATTTGACTGCATTAGTCCCACGCTGGTGAATGCTACTATGCCTAAACCTAAACCTAACCCTAACCCTAAACCTTACCCTAAACCTAACCCTAACCCCTAACCCTAAACCTAACCCTAAACCTTAGCCTAAACCTAACCCCTAACCCTAAACCTCACCCTAAACCTAACCCTAACCCCTAACCCTAAACCTAACCCTAACCCTAAACCTAACCTCAGTAAAACTATGCCTAAACCTAACCCTAATCCTAACCCTAACCTCAGTCAAATTATTCCTAGTTCACCGAAGGAGGCGGCGCCTGCTCCACATTGTGCACAAAAACGAGCGCTCCTGTTCTCAATCTAACTGAATCTCAAACTAACTGTGACATATATATATATTGTTTGTTTTGTTTTGTTCTTAAAACAAACATGTGAAGAAAACCTGTTAAAGGGATATTCCACTTTGTAATTTGATCGTCTAATCAGGCTTTTATGAACACCCTGGACAGATTTTAATTAGTTTGATTCAATATTTAGATATTTGATGTAAATGTTACCAGGCCCTCCAGGCCCAGGGCCTCTCCCCATACACACATTGTAACTTCAAACTCCATTTTAACCATGATAGATTCATTAAAAACACCCGTTATTTTTTCTGGTGACTCATACTACCCTCCTAATACGTGAGCAGGCCGTGTTTTTATTTAAGTTATATTAAAAATAAATGAAAAAAGTTATTGAAAAAAAACACAACCCTGACGAGCACTAAGCGTTGAGGCATTACATTTTGTATAACACAGTTCTATTTTCACAATAGAACTGTGTTATACAAAATGTAATGTAGATCGGCTATTTTCCCAATTTCTGCCTCTAATATTTCACAATTTGGCCAATGTTTAATTTGTCATTTTAGAGTTATTAAAAGTCCTTAAATTGTCACTTTAGAAATGTGCAGATACCCTCTATACACTTAAACGTTATGTTGGTTTGTTTACTGTTGAGTGAGAGAACTATGTTGCACATCAAGTTAATCATCCGGGGACCCCCCTGTGGGTCCCAACCCACAGGTTGAGAACCACTGCTCTGGGGGAGGCCTACATGGGGGGAGGGGTCTATATGGAGGGGGAGGGGCCTATGAGGAGGGGGATGGGTCTATATGTAGGGGGAGGGGACTATGAGGAGGGGGAGGGGTATATACGGAGGGGGAGGGGCCTATACGTAGGGGGAGGGGCCTATATGGAGGGGGAGGGGTCTATATGGTGATGCTGTTCTCCACACAGCTAGGAAGCAGGAAGTGATATTTGAGCTGTTCTCCTGTGTTCTGTTGAAGGATCTTCTCCTCGATGTCCTTCAGCTCCTCCCTGAAGCTCTGGATGATGTCCTGACATCTCTGCTCTGTGAAGAACTGCTCCGTGTACTGACCTAGAGGAACCTGAAATATATATTATACAATATGATCTGTTACTGTACTGACCTAGAGGTACCTGGAACATACAATATACTGTTACTGTACTGTACTGACCTAGAGGTACCTGAAACATATATATAATATACAATATGATCTGTTACTGAGTAGTTCACCACTTTTCAACCTGTCTTCATATAATAGGTCCTCACTAATGTTCATGATAAAATATCACAATTTTTTTCTACTCAGTCCAAGTCTCCTAGGAGAGCTGTGGGAAGTTCAGAATCCATCGTCTTGTGACATCATTTTCCCCCAAAAAAAATGTAATCAATATTTTTGAAAAAAATATTTAGATTTTTATTATTGCGAGAACAATGGCTTCCACTTTAAAATTTTAACTTTTCAGGAATAGAAAGCCTGCAGTTTCTATAAGCTGGATTGGCAATCGATGATGTCACAAGACGATAGGTTTCTGACCTGCCCACAGCCCTACTCTGAGAGAAAAAAATAAATAAAATAAAAAAAAGCTATTTTTGAGTGAGGACCAATTATATGAACATAGGTTGAAAAGTGGTGGAGTGCCCCTTTAAATATCTAGGGTAAATAACTAAATATAATCACGGCATCAGGTTGTACTCTACCCAGGTGATGTTGTAAAGGTAATAGAGTAAATGTAATAGATTACTCACAGCATCAGGCTGTACTCTGCCCAGGTGCCATGTGATGGCCATCTGCAGACATGATTGGCTGACGTCAGGCAGGGTCTCCATGATCATCTCCATGGTAACGTCATCCTTGTGGCTGGGAGGACGGTGCCTCATGGTGCAGGGGGTGTTGGGAACCCAGGCACACCAGTCAAACTGAAACACCCATAGACACCCATTAAAACCAGTCAAACTGAAACACCCATAGACACCCATCAAACTGAAACACCCATAGACACCCATTAACTCTTATACTGCTTTGGACGTTCCTGTTCGCCCCAATTCTAGAGAGTGAGGACGGCCAATACGGCCGTTCGTTCGTTTGATGTTTTTTATGGATTATGATAAAAGACGTCCTTGCGCAACTTTTCAATGTATAATTGGTCGTCGGGTCGTTTTGAGGACAGCCGGAAACCGCGTCATAAAAAAAAAGTAAACAGACTGTCCTGGCTCCGCCTGCCTAGCTGCTAGCCTTGACGGATTATATTGTTTTTTGCATCGGACTGTTAGTAGAGACAGAGAGAGAGAGACACGTTGGTAAAAGCGATCATTTTGTCGGAAATCAGTTGTTTTATAGTATTAGTAGTATTGTAATTGTAGTAGGTAGTAATTAGTATTTAGCAGTACTAGAATATTGAGATGTATTAGGACAAGTAGTAGGCCCTGCTCAGCCTCAGCTTGTTTGTATCACTCCGCTGAAGCGCAAGCGACCATCCCCCTCCACCCCACGGCTCGGGGCTCCGGGGGCTGGGGTCGCACAACCAGCAGCAGCAGATCCACGGCAGTGGTGTCAGTTCAGAAAAAGCTAAGGTATGGCAACATGACTGGTGTCTTTCACGTGCGCCCTTGCGCGCGTGAAAGACACCAGTCATGTTGCCATACCTTAGCAACAGGCACGATGAAAAGTACATTTTATTATTTCCCCTTGTAGCCAAGGTATGGCAGCTGCCATAGCTTGCCATACCCAATTGACGCCTCTGATCCACGGAAGGAAAGTTTCGACAACAAACTTTAGTTAGAATTAGGATTACAACCTACCCGCGTTGGTGACCAGCGCCCACGGTGGTCGTGATGATGATGATGATGATGATGAAGAAGAGAAAAAGATCCCTGTAGCCGTTGGCTTTGAAGAGAAACATTATTCCATTTCTTGGTGCCGTTGGTCGCGAAGAACCGGGTCAAAAAGTGGATCAAGAGCCTCCTGATATCCCGATATGGACTCGGAGACCCCCGCCGTCCCTGAGAGTGATACCCCCGCCCCGTGTTGAATGGATCCCCGCACGGCACACTGGACACACATCTCCACCGCAGCAGAGACCACCAGACGTAGCCTACAGAGGCAGAGACTAACTGGACGATTTGGCCGAATGGCTTCCGCGTAGAGACCCCTTGGAGAACAGAGGCCATGATTCTACTGTCGAAAGTGGTAAGACATAAATCCAGTGCATGTATGTATACTGTATGTGAAACATCGCTTCAGGCTTTCTTTCCATCGCATCCGCGAGGAAGCCTGGTTTGAGTGACAAGCCTCGAGCCTAGTCTGAGTGATCTCTATTGCGAATAAACCAGTGGGATCCGGTCTAGAGCCCGCCTACTGCATCCGGCTATTTACACGTACACATACATGCAAGAAATGTTTCCGTATCCGGACCGGATCCGTAACTTGATCCAAGCATAGAGTTAGGATCCAAGTGCATGCATTTGTTTTTGTCGCTACACAGGACACACGTGGAGTTCCTATCACGCGCGTGCACGTACCGCGTGTAGTGTACGGTACCGTGCACTGCACAGCTACTAGGATTATTTGATGGGAATTTAGGATTTATTGACTTAGTTTGTGTGTGCGTGCGTACGATGCGTGTGTGTGTGTGAGAGAGGGAGAGGTTTCTTTTTATGTGTGGTGCACGTGCGGTACACGCGCGTGCCGTGCACGTACTATGCACGTATGGTGGACGCCCCGCAACCACCTCGCTATGTCGTCGTCATCATCATCATCATCATCATCAGTAGCCTTTCAGTTCAATTCAAAGGAGCTTTATGGGCATGAGAAAACATACGTTTACATTGCCAAAGCAAGTGTTACAAATAAAAACTGTTGAAAATGGGGAACATATATACAGTTGAGGGAGTACAGCTTTGTGTAAACAGAGCTATGTTGCATTGTGACATTTTATATATTATACATACAGGGTATAAAGGGCATTTCACTGTGACAGTAAATGCATGGTAACTATTTACTATATCTGCATTTTATGTATTACATATGAACTTATTGTAAGTCATTTGCTAAATGTCAAAATTGTAAATTGATTTGTTTACATATAAACCTTTTGATAATTTCCTGGCTATGATTTTAGATGATGAGTCGACGATGATGAGCCTACTTCTTCATTGCCACATCGTAGTCGTCCAAGGACAAGGATAGGTAAAGAACAAAAAGCTTTTTTCTGTAAAGCAGACTTAGCACCAGACACATGCTCACATAGACATCAAAGGGGGCTGGAGCCCCTGCCCTTTTATCCATCTGTAAAAAGTGCCCTCTCCAGACCATGAATGCTGTTTTTACATAATTACTATATATATATTTTTATATATATATTTGTGTGGTAAGCAGTGAAGTGCATAGAATGTTAGAGAATTTCTAAACAGCCTTTTGATGAAAATATTAGGCCCCCAACCTCCACCCATTCTGCTGTGACGCGTTGTGAGCTTGGAGGTGTACTATTTTTCATGTATTTTATAGTAATTATGTATTTGTATAATTTACAGATCGACCATAGGCTTGTGTACGTGGTAGGGGTGCAGAGTTCAGCAGACTCGGTGTAGCCCTTCCGGAGGAGCCTGGCTGTAGTGAAACAGAACCAGGCCCTGTGCAGGCTGAATGAAAAGCTAGGTCATTCACTTGCGACCTTACAGCCCACCCCCCTGTAAAACTAGACAATCATTTGTACTGTACTTCAACCTAAAAAGTGTGAGATAAAGAGAACCCTGAAAGCTGAAGCAGGATTCAGGCTGAATCTCATGTCACTGTGTTAATGTTCTGCACTGCTCTTACTGCTCTTACACACTAAAAGTGTGTATTTTTTTGAATTTGTTTGTAAACAACCACTGATCATAGGTGTGATGTTACTGAAGCCAACAATAAAAGGCTAAAGAGAGATTTCTGCCTGAAAATGTCTTCTTCACAAAAATGCATTTTTCTCAGCTTTATGTTCTCAAAGAGCTGTTTTTTAGGCCACATTCAGCAGCTTCTAGCTAATGAATAGAACATGATAAAAACACGAAATCTTTTTCTGTTGCAAAGTAGACATTCTATTCTTCGTTGCCATATAATTGTTGTCTTTATAGTCAAAGCCAATTTTCTCCAGTAGGCCTTCAAAGATGAGCGACAATTCTCAAATTTAGCTGGCAGTGGATGAAGCTTTTTGTTAAATTCTGTGGCAGTAAAATAGTTAAAACCAATCAAACTGAAACACCCATATACACCAATTAAAACCAATCAAACTGAAACACCCATAGACACCCATTAAAACCAATCAAACTGAAACACCCATAGACACCCATTAAAAACAATCAAACTGAAACACCCATAGACACCTATTAAAACCAATCAAACTGAAACACCCATAGACACCCATAGACACCAGTCAAACGGAAACACCCATAGACGCTCATTAAACCAGTCACACTGAAACACCCATAGACACCCATTAAACCAGTCAAACTAAAACACCCATAGACACCCATTAAAACCACATAAACTGAAACACCCATAGACACCCATTAAACCAGTCAAACTGAAACACCCATAGACACCCATCAAACTGAAACACCCATGGACACCCATTAAAACCACTTAAACTGAAACACCCATAGACACCCATTAAACCAGTCAAACTGAAACACCCATAGACACCCATTAAAACCACTCAAACTGAAACACCCATAGACACCCATTAAACCAGTCAAACTGAAACACCCATAGACACCCATTAAACTGAAACACCCATAGACAACCATCAAACTGAAACACCCATAGACACCCATTAAAACCACTTAAACTGAAACACCCATAGACACCCATTAAACCAGTCAAACTGAAACACCCATAGACACCCATTAAACTGAAACACCCATAGACACCCATCAAACTGAAACACCCATAGACACCCATTAAAACCAGTCAAACTGAAACACCCATAGACACCAATCAAACTGAAACACCCTTAGACACCCATCAAACTGAAACACCCATAGACACCCATTAAACCAGTCACACTGAAACACCCATAAAAAACAGTCAAACTGAAACACCCATAGACACCCATACAAACCACTCAAACGATGTATTATCTGCTTATTGTAAGTCGCTTTGGATTAAAAGTGTCTGCTAAATGCCTAAACTGTAAACTGTAAACACACTACAGAAACCTTTCATCTCCTTATTTGAATGAGCTCCAGAGCATAACAGTGAATCGTAGCGACATTATGGCAAGCGCCGCCCCTCCCTGCGTTCTCATTGGCTGAATGCAAGACTGAGAAAACATGGACGCCAACATTACTTTTCCAACAAATGCGACAGAGGCACGCCGCCTCAAGTGATCTTGAGCCACTCGACACACCGCCGAGCGAGCCAAAGCGAGCAAGTCGCCATGTCAAGTGTTGTGAAGGTCAGACAGACAGACGGACGGACGGACGGATGGACGGACGGACAGACGGACAGTACCTGTCCATTGTTGGTAGCAGCGTGCTGGACGGTGCTGCAGAAAATGACCACAGCCAACAGAGTGGACAACTCCTGTCTGCTGGACAGCTCACTGGACAGACCTGACAGACAGACAGACAGACAGACAGACAGACAGACACACAGACAGACAGACAGACAGACAGACAGACAGACAGACAGACACAGACAGACAGACAGACAGACAGACAGACAGACAGACAGACAGACAGACAGAGATATTAGATAACTCTCCAAGGTGGGGAGAAACAGCTACTAATTCCTCAACGGTTTACAAGTTATGCATTTAGCAGACGAGTTACAAGGTAAACACAAGGTAATAAATCAAATGCATAGAAATAATAATCTCGGATCATAGGTTAGCCAAGTAGCTATCATCAGTCTAAACAGTATGATATCAACGAATCATTCATCTGTACATTAAAACTAGACACACTATAAGATGGAATCTGGAATATATCTACACAACATGCTATCTAAATTCCATTTTAGCCATTGCATTAAAGCCTGCAAGGTCGTACTTGGTCTGCTCTTTTCCCCCCTACACCGAAACCTCCTCAGCGAAAATAGCCGATCTACTTATAGACTTATTTTCGGTGAATCTTTCTGCCAGAATAGGGTCTCCGTCACATTTGTTGGAATAGTAATGTTGGTGTCCATGTTTTCTCAGTCTTGCATTCAGCCAATGAGAACGCAGGGAGGGCGGCGCTTGCCCGAATGCCGCTACGATTCACTGTTATGCCCTGGAGATCAAGGTTTCTGTTTCAGTTTGACTGGCATTGATGGGTTAGTTTTAATGGGTTGGGTTGATGAATGGTTTTAATGCATTAGTTTTAATGGGTTTCAAGTGGTTAATAAAAAAAAAGTATTTTCCTCTGGGGATGAGGATGTGAATCCTTACCAAACAGAGGATGTGAATCCTTACCAAACAGAGGATGTGAATCCTTACCAAACTGAGGATGTGAATCCTTACCAAACTGAGGATGTGAATCCTTACCAAACTGAGGGATGTCAGAGAATCCTTCCTTTGTGACGTCAGTGATCCACGCCTGCAGCTCTGGGTCCTCAAGCACCTCGCTGTCTGTCTCATAGTAGACCTCCACTATGCCTGACACAAAACTGACACACACACACACGCACGCACACACACACACACACACACACACACACACACACACACACACACACACACACACACACACACACACACACACACACACACACCCCATCATGGCATACTGTATGTCTTCATGATACAATGGGCGGGGTCCACCCTATGTTCCCCAGGTCCTATGTTCCCCAGGTTCACCCTAACCCGTTCCCCACCCACCCTCCCCAAAAAAAAGGATCTACTGTATGTTCCCTACCAAAAAACAAACAAAAAAAAAGTATATGTTCCCAACTCAAATGCAGGAAATGGTGGGGCATCTGAGCACTAAGAACATGTGAGCAAAGTTGCCCAGGTGCCCAGATGTCTCCACCCCTAAGTGCCCACTCATCCAAATGCCCACGTGTCCCATTTGCCCAGATCTCCAGGTGCCCACTCGTCCAGATGCCCAGTCTTAACAAAAGTATGGTGTCCAGATGTCCCTGGTACCCCTGTCCCACTAGTATTCATAATTTCTTGTGTGTTTTGAGTTGTTATTAATAATTAGAAATTAATGTTTCCTGCATTTTTGGGATGAGTGGGGAACATAGAACCTTTTTCAAGTTGAGCGGGGAACATATATAACCTTTTTTGTGGGGGTAAGTGGGGAACATAGAACCTTTTTTGGGGGGTAAATGGGGAACATAGAACCTGGGGAACATAGGTAGGTCCCCAATAGGAATGTCACTTAGTACCCTATGGGTATAAGTAACAGCGTCTCCACCATATATGGCTTATAGCAGAGACTGTACACTACTTTGCCAGCCTTTTTGCCTCTTTTTATGGGCATCCCAGGTTGTTGAAACAACCAGTCTGTGAGTTTAATGTCCTGGGCTGCCAAATATAAAAACTAATAGCCCAGCTCTGAGGGACGAGGACAGAATGGTTAGCAGAGCTAAAACAGGGACCAGAACTGACTGATACAGAGATGGTTGCAAGTGACTTGTGTCATGGCAACCACACTTTAACAGTTCAGTGGTCTACCTGCAGATGGCAGAGTGTTCTCTATAGTTCTATTATAGATGCAGTTCAGTGGTCTACCTGTAGATGGCAGTGTTCTCTATAGTTCTATTATAGATGCAGTACAGTGGTCTACCTGTAGATGGCAGTGTTCTCTATAGTTCTATTATAGATGCAGTACAGTGGTCTACCTGTAGATGGCAGTGTGTTCTCTATATTTCTATTATAGATGAAGTACAGTGGTCTACCTGTAGATGGCAGTGTGTTCTCTATAGTTCTATTATAGATGCAGTACAGTGGTCTACCTGTAGATGGCAGTGTGTTCTCTATAGTTCTAGTATAGATGCAGTTCAGTGGTCTACCTGTGGATGGCAGTGTTCTCTATTGTTCTAATAGAGATGCAGTTCAGTGGTCTACCTGTAGATGGCAGTGTGTTCTCTATAGTTCTATTATAGATGCAGTACAGTGGTCTACCTGTAGATGGCAGTGTTCTCTATTGTTCTAATAGAGATGCAGTTCAGTGGTCTACCTGTAGATGGCAGTATGTTCTCTATAGTTCTAGTATAGATGCAGTTCAGTGGTCTACCTGTAGATGGCAGTGTTCTCTATAGTTCTATTATAGATGCAGTTCAGTGGTCTACCTGTAGATGGCAGTGTGTTCTCTATAGTTCTATTATAGATGCAGTTCAGTGGTCTACCTGTAGATGGCAGTGTGTTCTCTATAGTTCTATTATAGCTGCAGTTCAGTGGTCTACCTGTGGATGGCGTCCCACAGCATCAGGCTGTGTTCTCTGTAGAAGTATTTTGGCAGCTGTTCAACTCCCCTGTCATGGAAGTCGTGTCGCGGCTGCAAGGAGGTGTACTTTAGGACCTTGTACTCTCTCTGAGACAGCTGCAGCAGACCCTCCCCACCGGTAGACACCACCTGTATCATGCACACAAGCACAAATTCGGACATCTGTCTCAAATGAATGATTATTGGCAGAATCGTGGAAGACTTAAGCGCCTTTCAGACGGAGCGCGGGTGCCGCGCGGGGGCCCGCTTGGATCAGCGGGGACCGCTCCGACACAAACACAATCGCTCCGTGAGTAAACGCCGGGCGATATTACGCCTAGCAGCCATTGTTGTTGTCCTCCAGCGTGCAAGCCGCCAAGCGTGGGAAAAAAAAAGATGACCACAATCCAGCTCTCGCCGCCTGCGAGCGAATGCAACGAATGAGCACGCTCGCCTCTCCGCCCCTAAACTTCTCTGTGCCGCCAAAATAATCGTCCGCCTCTCATTGAAAATGAATTACTAGGACACTGCGAACGGTCTGTTTAAAATTAAACCAGATAATAACATACCAGATAATCTATAGATTATTATAATCTGCTTTGTTTGGGCTGCTCTGAAACTGTGGAGTGGACCACGGACGAGAGTTGGGTTAGCTGTAGGTGAGAACACGATCTAACAACCAACATAATAACATTAACACTAATAATAACATTAACATTAACATTACACTGACCCGTTTGAAGATGCCGTCACTGGAGATGAGCTGAGTGCGCCCCCTGCAGTTGATCTCCAACGTGTAGCGCAGGTGAGGAGCCAGCAGCTACGGAGAGAAACACTTGTTTTATGTTTAAAACTGATTCTAGCAAATGTGTCTTTTTTAGCATGATATTTGTTTTTGGAAATTATTCTCCCATTAATTAACTTTTCAGGTCGAGACCCAAAAGAGACCTACAAGCACAGCCATGAGCTTGTAAATCTGTTATTTTCACACCCGAGTGCAGCCAAACCTACAATGACGTAGTCTCAGTGTGTAGTGTGATTGTGTACTTTATAAACAGAGTGTCTGTTAGGTACTTTGTACACAGGGTGAACATCAGGTAGCTGTCTTAGCGAAGCCACACAGTGTGTAGTGAGGTTGTGTACTTTATAAACAGGGTGTTTATTAGGTGTTAGGTACCTTGTACACAGTGTGTAGTATAATGTGTGTACTTTATAAACAGAGTGTTTATTAGGTACCTTGTACACAAGGTGGACAGATGGTAGCTGTCTCAGTGTAGCCACACAGAACACCTCTACCACAGTGTGTAGTGAGGTTGTGTACTTTATAAACAGGGTGTTTGTTAGGTGTTAGGTACCTTGTACACAGGGTGAACATCAGGCAGCTATCGTAGCGTAGCCACACAGTGTGTAGTATAATGTGTGTACTTTATAAACAGAGTGTCTGTTAGGTACCTTGTAGATTGGGTGAACATCAGGTAGCTGCCTTAGCGTAGCCACACAGAACACCTCCACCACCAGGTGAGTTCTCAGCAGGTGGGACAACACCTGGAACACCTGGAACTCGGCGTGACGGACCCACATCTTGGCCAATAGCCAGGCCAGCGGCGGGTCACATGGTAGGAAGATGGGCGTGTCCGGGCCCGGCGTCTGTCCCAGCTGCAGCAAAAAGGAAACAATCCACGTTGTATTTACACTTAACCCATTTAGGCCTGAACACATTATGACGCAATATTTTATGCTTTAAATATAAAAAAAATAGCAGATATACAAGCTCACAGCGCAGCACCGAGTGCCGCGCTGTGAGCTTGTAGATCTGCTATTTTTGAAAAATCGTGAACATTTGAATTTTAACCCGATTCTATAAGTGTCT
This sequence comes from Nannobrachium achirus, assembly GCF_963921795.1. Taxonomy (NCBI): domain Eukaryota; kingdom Metazoa; phylum Chordata; class Actinopteri; order Myctophiformes; family Myctophidae; genus Nannobrachium; species Nannobrachium achirus. The sequence continues at coordinate 1,053,548 of NC_137833.1, read as the reverse complement.
TTTGAATCCTTCTAAGATTTTTTTGAAAAACCCTATGTTTCTATGTCAGCAATCTGGCCAGCCATCCTCAAAGAAAAGGTCCTTTTCACTGGAGCTCAGTTAGTCTGTTCTTGAGAGACTACTATGTCAGTGGTTCTCAAACGTTTTCATGTGAAGGACCCCCAAAATGATATTTATTTGGCCACAGACCCCCATTTCAAAATATCTAGTTCCAGGGACCACCCAGAAGCAAAATTTTAGTTACAAATCTTCGCTTTGAAAATACATATATTCACTTTTTTGCACACATTTTCACGACTTTTTCAAAAATAGTAGATCTACAAGCTCACAGCGCGGCACTCGGTGCCGCGCTGCGAGCTTGTATATCTGCTATTTTTCACTGGTTAAAGCATTCAATAATTCTGGGCCCTAAATGGGTTAATAAACTAGAACTGCTCTCTGTTCAGGTGCCAACTTGCGTATTGTGGAACTCGTGTCCATATATGGCCTCATTGTGCACCAGCAGAGCGCACACGTACTGCGATCGGTCTGAATGGATGTGGGTGTAAGTAAGATGTCACTCACTTGGCCGAGGTGCCAACTTGTGCCTTGGTGACATCACCAGTGACCTGTTTTTTTTCAATGGTTTTCCCATTGGATGACGTAAACACCCAACAAAGTACTTGTGCACTCTGCTGGCACAAGTAACACCATGTCCTCAAGCTATTAATGGTCTCAACAATGTTTGAGTTATCTGACTGTTTGGCGATCACAATAACTCTAGTTATTAGAGGGGAGAGTAATATTGCTTAATAACTAGTTACTGTCCACCATTGGTCAGCTGTCTAGCGATAGGGGTCAGCTCAGTACTGTAGGTCAGTACCCGTATAAAAGGGATGATTTTGATTTACCTTTTTGTCGTAATTCAAAACATCAATCATTTATCAAATTTAGAGGCCTTCATTTGTGGAACTGTCTAGATGCTTCACTGAAGTAATCAATATCCTTGCCAGTATTCAAAAAACATCTAAAGCTACATCTGATTTCGTCCTTACTGTAGTCAACATGATTCAGTTTACTGATGTGTTATCTTAATGTTCTTTTTTTCTTTTTCTCTTGTCTTTTGTTCTTTTGTGCAGTTTCTGTGTTTTTATCTCTTTATTGCACAGCTGCCCCTTTTGTGGTATTCTACTGTATTGTTCTTATTGAACTTTTAAATCTGTAATTTTATGAACTTTTCCAATAAGGGAAGGATTCCAAATAAGCCTGATGGCTTCTTCCTTTCCTCACACTGTATTTTGTTCCCATGCATAAATACATTTGTATGATGTGCTAATAAACTAAACTAAACTAAACTATAAATAGGGGTCAGTTCGTTGGTCAGTAGGTCTAGGTAAAAGGTTTATGTAAATGAGTTGTAAGGCTTTCTTGGATTTCCTTTTAGTTGACTTTGTACCAGTGAACTGTACCGTCATGAAACTGTACCTTTTCCTATGCAAATTTCGAATAAAGTCTGCAATCAATCAATCAATCAATCAATCAATCAATCAATCAATCAATTAATTAATTAATCAATGAATCAGTACCTGGATAGCGATGGGCATCAGCTCCTGCTCAGGGTTGAGGTGCAGCAGACACAGAGGAGCCGTGATGTGTTGATCTTTACCACGGATCACATTGGCTGTGATGCCCTCCATGATGGCATAGTCTACCATGTAGATGTTACCCGCCTGGGAAGACAGGGGGCAGTAGAGAGCTTATAGATCATATAGTCTACCATGTAGATGTTACCAGCCTGGGGAGACAGGGGGCAGTAGAGAGCTTATAGATCATATAGACTACCATGTAGATGTTACCTGCCTGGGGAGACAGGGGGCAGTAGAGAGCTTATATAGATGTTACCAGCCTGGGGAGACAGGGGGCAGCACTGAGCTTATAGATCATATTATAGAGCATCGTAGCAGAAGTGGTTTCCTGGTGCCACTTAATTAATATTCCCCATTAATTTTCCCCATAGACTTTTACAAAAATATTTATAACAATTATGTTAAGCCTCGAACGAAGCCATCCAGGATGGCAATGAATCATGACCATAAAACCTTTGATCCTATGTGAAAACACATTTTAATATTACATTATTTGATATACTACATTTAATAACTACCCTTTGTTTAGCGATTTTCAAAACGTTCTTTTGATAGAAACAAAGGTTTTATGGTCATGATTCACTGCTATCCTGGATGGCTTGGTTCGAGGCTTAACATAATTGTTATAAATATTTTTGTAAAAGTCTATGGGGAAAATTAATGGGGAATATTAAGTGGCACCAGGAAACCACTTCCACTGTAGTCTCGCGTAGCCAGACAACTATTCCACAATCTCCGAATGCTATATAGAGTCTGGAACGGCAGCTCCCGAACGGCGAGTATCGGAAGTAGCCGCTGCTGCACTGAACTGTAGTCCCACTGGAAACATAACAGAAGCACACTAGCACACTAGAGTCATTCGAGCAGCATATTCTTGTTATGGGTGTCTAGTTTAAGAAAACATTTGAACACATCATGGAAGTAACACCAACAACACCAGAGAAAGACGGAATAATGCCCCAAAAATATATTGAAAGGAGACATAACGCTTCCAGTAGGACATGTTATTGCTACTGCTCCAAGGGAGCGGTTGCGTTACATCCGCTTTATCTCGCACTCATCGTTTCTATTTCCGTGTTGAAGAAAAGGGGGGGGTCAGGTCGGTGCGGGGGGTGGGTCTTACATACCTTCAGCTCATTGGTCAGGTCGGTGCGGGGGGTGGGTCTTACATACCTTCAGCTCATTGGTCAGGTCGGTGCGGGGGTGGGGGGGGGTCTTACATACCTTCAGCTCATTGGTGAGGTCGGTGCGGGGGTGGGGGGGGGTCTTACATACCTTCAGCTCATTGGTCAGGTGGGTGCGGGGGGGCAGGGATCTCTGCACCATGTCTGCTGTCACTGGGAAGTTATCTGGGATCCTGTGGATCCTCCTGATCATCCTGGGGTTGGAACCGTTCAGACACTGGTAGCCGAAGAACCAGTCCTCCTTCCAGTGGTCCATACAGTACTCTGTAACCATAACATAATACTATTACATTAATGATCCATTCAGACACTGGTATCCAAAGAACCAGTCCTCCTTCCAATGGTCCATACAATACTCTATAATATAACAATATTATTACATTAATGATCCGTTCAGACACTGGTAGCCAAAGAACCAGTCCTCCTTCCAATGGTCCATACAGTACTCTATAAACATAACAATAACATTACTGTACTTATTAATGTTTAAAGAACCAGTCCTCCTTCCAGTGGTCCATACAGTACTCTATAAGTTATAACATAATAAATACTATTACATTAATGATCCATTCAGACACTGGTATCCAAAAAACCAGTCCCCCTCCCAATGATCCATACAATACTCTATAACATAACAATAACATTACTATACTTATTAATGTTTAATGATCCATTCAGACACTGGTAGCCAAAGAACCAGTCCTCCTTCCAGTGCTCCATACAGTAATCTATAAACATAATAAATACTATACTTATTAATGTTTAATCCATACATTTTTAATGTATTAATGTTTGATCCATACAATACTCTATAAAATAATATTATTACTGTACTTAATGTTAAATGATCCGTTCAGACACTGGTAGCCAAAGAACCAGTCCTCTTTCCAATGCTCCATACAGTACTATAAATAACATTATACACACAATAACATATTATAAAATAACAATACTATTACTGTACTTATTAATGTTAAATGGTCCATACAATACTCTATAACATAACAATACTATTAATAATACTTATACTATACTATACAATACTATACTTATTAATGTTTAAATGATCCATTCAGACACTGGTAGCCAAAGAACCGCTAGTCCTCTTTCCAGTGAGAATGATAATACTGTATTTATTGATTAAATAACTTCTCCTCCTTGCAATGCTCCATACAGAACTCTGGTTTCACAAACACAAAGTTAGCAAGACAAAAATGATTCTTAACTTAAGGTTCAATATACAAATATAACACAACCCAATAATCTATTTATTGCAGAATTGAGGATGGTAGGATTCTCATTAGGAGTGACAAGGAAGGATAGGATCAGACATCATTACAGTACATTAGAACAGGGGTTTTCAAAGTGGGTGACGGGGCACCCTGGGGTGCTGTGAGATAATTTGATAATATTTGGAATTTATTTGGACACTTGAAGAAATATTTAGTACAAAGTTATTTTCAGTCAGTTCTAACCAAAATGGCTATTATCTCAATGTTTTCTCGCAACATAATCACTAGAATATCGTCACTGTCAGGCAGAGTTGGGTGTAACGCGTTACAAAGTAACGCGTTACTGTAATAATACTACTTTTTTCGGTAACGAGTAGTGTAACGGTACTACTCCTCCGAAATAATAATAACACTACAAATACTGCCTGGTCGCGTTACTCGCTACTCGCTACTTTCGTGCCTGCAGTTTCTGCTTCTGCCTTCAGCAGGAACCGATTGTAAACATCATCACTTGTCTTTTAAAACATTGGAACTGCCATTTATCTAAAATAACTAACCAAAGAAGAGGTAATCAAACACATTTGATAACACATTTGATTGTCAGCGCAGCAGCAGGTCACGGTGACACTGTGGCAATCAAGCCGCAGCCAGCAGCCACCCGACATTTGATAACCATCGCATATAGATTAATACAAGGGACTAAAAACAGCAAACCCCCCAAATACGGATATTTATAATATCAAGCAAAGAAATGAGTTACCTTTTGCCCATGAGAGAAAGGGAGAGAGAGAGAGAAAAGAGAAAAAAAGAGTGGCACGGCAGCGCATCACGAGGTGCGCAAAGCCGACGTTTGAATCACAGCCTAGATTAATATCCTACACGTGACAAGATACATTAAAACCCCCAAATAGTGAGTATTAAATATCCAGCGAGCCACAAGAATGAATTAGCCTACTGGAAATGTACGGTAGGCTGAGAGAGAGAGGGAAAAAGAGCACCTCACCTTTGCTCTGAGACTCTGACATGAGCTGATGATGACGGACAATTAATAATTCCTTATGCAAAACCATCGCTGCATGTTGCTTTTTTAAGCAAATGGGAAGTTTTCCGCTGCTAGAATTAGTTTGACATTGTTTTAGTGCTTCTGCTGCACACGGAGTCATCTCATTGTAGTTCCATCACTTTCGCCTGCTACAGTAGGGTAGAGTGGGGGAATAGGCCCCCCCTGGGGTAATAAGCCCCCCAGCTGTATTTGACTACAGAACTACCTACTTACTAATACAAATTATAATAATTACTATATGACCTGCTGCGCTCTGTGGGGGGAGAATCTCCGCCAGGTCATGTCCACCCCTGGACTGGAAAATTCATAGGAGCCAAATGGAATGAAATCTGCTTAAACTGACTGACATATGGATACAGAACTATAGGCTATAATGTCAGGTGGAAACCATGTATGTCCATAAATAAATGAATAAACTCATATGTGAGCTAAATAAGGCCACAGGGGCTCAGAAATAATTTAATTATTATAATTTTGATTAATTATTATAACTTCGTATTATTAATATTATTATTATTATTAGACTCATTCAAATGACCACCAGTGAGCCCTGCTCACTTCATTGAACAACATAACTGTATTGTATTAGATATTATAATAATATATAATAAATATTTAATACATCTAATATATGTTGGCAATGCATCTCAGGCTTTTTTATGGAGTAACGCAAAAGTAGTGTAACGAGTAGTGTAACGAGTTACTTTCTCCAGGAAGTAATGAAGTAGTGTAAGGCACTACTTTTTTCAGAGGTAATATGTAATATGTAGTGCACTACTTTTTGGAGTAACGGATCCCAACTCTGCTGTCAGGCAGAAACCTCTGTCGAACAAAACTAGTGAAAACAGCCGATCTACAAGCACACATGTGCTTGTAGATATGCTGTTTTCACTAGTTCAATACATTTTATAGATGATAAATACAAAACGAACGGTTTTGGACAACGTTTCCACCCGACAACGTCGATATGCTATAAATATAAGGTGCTGGGAGTGAAAATTATAATGTAGGGGTGCCTCGGATTAAAAAGATATTCATGGGGTGACCTGAGACAAAACAGTTTGGGAACCCCTGCATTAGAAGACTCATTCTCTGACAAAGACGTCATTGGTATTTTTGTCTTTTGGGTGGGGTTTCATGTTAGCAAAGAGCTGTGCAGAAAAATAGACGCTTCGCAGACACGTTTCACCGTTTGAGCGCTCCTTCAGCAGCCCTTGCTTCTAAATGTTGACGATAGTTGACCACTCTAACCTAACGCGGACCAGTTTGTGTAGGCAGATGGGCGGGCGCGGCGA